>NC_053025.1:62873157-62996387 GCF_003073215.2 Triticum urartu | reverse complement strand
TTTTGATGAAACTATCGATTTATATCAGTGGATTAAGCCATGGAAAAGTTATATTACAGTAGCTATAATGAAAAAACAAAATATGAATTGGTTTGCAACAGTACTTAGAGTAGTGATTTGCTTTATTATACTAACGGATCTTACTGGGTTTTCTGTTGAAGTTTTGTGTGGATGAAGTGTTCGATGATCGAGAAGGTCTCGATGTGAGAAGAAGGAAGAGAGGAAAGAGCTCAAGCTTGAGGATGCCCAAGGAACCCCAAGTAAATATTCAAGGAGACTCAAGCGTCTAAGCTTGGGGATGCCCCGGAAGGCATCCCCTCTTTCTTCAACAAGTATCGGTATGTTTTCGGATTCGTTTCGTTCATGCGATATGTGCAATCTTGGAGCGTCTTTTGCATTTAGTTTTCATCTTTCTTTTATGCACCATGCTGGTATGAGATAGTCATTGGTTGACTTATATAATTCTCTATGCACTTCACTTATATCTTTTGAGTATGGCTTTATAGAATGCTTCATGTGCTTCACTTATATCATTTGAAGCTTGGATTGCCTGTTTCTCTTTACATAGAAACCGCCATTTGTAGAAAGAATTAAACTCTCTTGCTTCACTTATATCTATTTAGAGAGTTGACAGTAATTGGTCATTCACATGGTTAGTCATAAAATCCTACATAAAACTTGTAGATCACTGAATATGATATGTTTGATTCCTTGCAATAGTTTTGCGATATAAAGATGGTGATATTAGAGTCATGCTACTGGGTAGTTGTGGATTAGTAGAAATACTTGTGTTGGGGTTTGTGATTCCCGTAGCATGCACGTATGGTGAACCGTTATGTAACGAAGTCGGAGCATGAGGTATTTATTGATTGTCTTCCTTATGAGTGGCGGTCGGGGACGAGCGATGGTCTTTTCCTACCAATCTATCCCCCTAGGGGCATGCGTAGTAGTACTTTGCTTCGAGGGCTAATAAACTTTTGCAATAAGTATGTGAGTTCTTTATGACTAATGTTGAGTCCATGTATTATACGCACTCTCACCCTTCCATCATTGCTAGCCTCTTCGGTACCGTGCATTGCCCTTTCTCACCTCGAGAGTTGGTGCAAACTTCGCCGGTGCATCCAAACCCCGTGATATGATATGCTCTGTCACACATAAGCCTCCTTATATCTTCCTCAAAACAGCCACCATACCTACTCCCTCTGTCCGAAAAAACTTGTCATCAAAATGGACAAAAAGGGTGTATCTAGAACTAAAATACATCTAGATACACCCCATTTTATTCATTTTGATGACAAGTATTTCCGGACGGAGGGAGTACCTATTATGGCATTTTCATAGCCATTCCGAGATATATTGCCATGCAACTTCCATCATCATCATATACATGTCTTGAGCATTCATTGGCATATTGCTTTGCATGATCGTAAGATAGCTAGCATGATGTTTTCATGGCTTGTCCATTTTTTGATGTCATTGCTACGCTAGATCATTGCACATCCCGGTACACCACCGGAGGCATTCATATAGAGTCATATCTTTGTTCTAGTATCGAGTTGTAATATTGAGTTATAAGTAAATAAAAGTGTGATGATCATCATTATTAGAGCATTGCCCGCCAAAAAAAAGGAGAGGCCAAAGAAGCCTAAATAAAAAAAGGGGGGCCAAAGAAGCCCGCAAAAAGAGAGAGAAAAGGGGGCAATATTACTATCCTTTTACCCCACTTGTGCTTCAAAGTAGCACCATGTTCTTCATATAGAGAGTCTCTTGAGTTATCACTTTGATATACTAGTGGGAATTTTTATTATAGAACTTGGCTTGTATATTCCGATGATGGGCTTCCTCAAATGCCCGAGGTCTTCATGAGCAAGCAAGTTGGATGCACACCCACTTAGTTTCAGTTTGAGCTTTCATATACTTATAGCTCTAGTGCATTTGTTGCATGGCAATCCCTACTCCTCACATTGACATCAATTGATGGGCATCTCCATAGCCCGTTGATTAGCCGCATCGATGTGAGACTTTCTCCCTTTTTGTCTTCTCCACATAACCCCACCATCATTTTCTATTCCACCTATAGTGCTATGTCCATGGCTCACACTCATGTATTGCGTGAGGTTCAAAAAAGCCGAAGCGCATTAAAAAGTATGAACCAATTGCTCGGCTTGCCATCGGGGTTGTGCATGATTTGAATATTTTGTGTGGTGAAGATGGAGCATAGCCAGACTATATGATTTTGTAGGGATAACTTTCTTTGGCCTTGTTATTTTGAAAAGATATGATTGATTTATTAGTGGGCTTGAAGTATTATTGTTTTTATGTCAAATGATAGACTATTGCTTTGAATCACTCGTATCTTAATATTCATGCCATGATTAGATATGTGATCAAGATTATGCTAGGTAGCATTCCACATCAAAAATTATCTTTTTCATCATTTACCTACTCGAGGACGAGCAGTAATTAAGCTTGGGGATGTTGATACGTCTCCGTTGTATCTATAATTTTTGATTGTTCCATGCCAATATTCAGATCTGAAAACATGGCACTCGGGCCCTAGTGACAAGCATTAAGCATAGCAAAGGCATAGCAACATCAATCTCAGAACATAATGGATACTAGGGAGCAAACCCTAACAAAACTAACTCGATTACATGATAGATCTCATCCAACCCATCACCGTCCAGCAAGCCTACAATGGAATTACTCACGCACGGCGGTGAGCATCATGAAATTGATGATGGAGGATGGTTGATGATGACGATGGCGACGGATTCCCCTCTCCGGAGCCCCGAACGGACTCCAGATTAGCCCTCCCGAGAGGTTTTAGGGCTTGGCGGCGGCTCCGTATTGTAAAACACGATGAATCCTTCTCTCTGAGTTTTTCTCCCCGAAACCAAATATATAGAGTTGGAGTTGAGGTCGGAGGAGCTCCAGGGGGCCCACGAGGTAGGGGAGCGCGCCCCCACCCTTGTGCACAGGTGGTGGGCCCCCTGGCCTTCATATTTTGCAAGGATTTTTTATTATTTCCGAGAAGTTGTTCCGTGAAGTTTCAGGTCATTCCGAGAACTTTTGTTTCTGCACATAAATGACACCATAGCAATTCTGCTGAAAACAGCGTCAGTCCGGGTTAGGTCCATTCAAATCATGCAAGTTATAGTCCAAAACAAGGGCAAAAGTGTTTGGAAAAGTAGATACGACGGAGACGTATCAACTCCCCCAAGCTTAAACCTTTGCTTGTCCTCAAGCAATTCAGTTGATAAACTGAAAGTGATAAAGAAAAACTTTTACAAACTCTGTTTGCTCTTGTTGTTGTAAATATGTAAAGCCAGCATTCGAGTTTTCAGCAAAGATTATGACTAACCACATTCACAATAACGCTTAGGTCTCAAGTTTACTCATATCAATGGCAAAATCAACTAGCGAGCAATAATAGTAAATCTCAGATGACAACACTTTCTCAAAACAATCATAATATGATATAACAAGATGGTATCTCGCCCTTTCTGAGACAGCAAAACATAAATGCAGAGCACCTTTAAAGATCAAGGACTGACTAGACATTGTAATTCATGGTAAAAGAGATCCAGTCAAGTCATACTCAATGTAAACTAACAGTAATGAATGCAAATGACAGCGGTGCTCTCCAACTGGTGCTTTTTAATAAAAAGATGATGACTCAACATGAAATTAAATAGATAGTCCCTTCATAGAGGGAAGCAGGGATTTGTAGAGGTGCCAGAGCTCGGTTTTGAAATAGAGGTGAATAATATTTTGAGAGGTATACTTTCATTGTCAACATAACAACCAAGAGATGACGATATCTTCCATGCTACACACATTATAGGCGGTTCCCAAACAGAATAGTAAAGTTTATACTCCCCCTTCCAGCAACAAGCATCAATCCATGGCTTGCTAGAAACAACGAGTGCTTCCAACTAACAAGAGTCCTAGGGGGAGTTTTGTTTGCAATTATTTTGATTTAGTTTGCATAAAGCATGGGACTGGGCATCCCGGTGACCATCCATTTTTCTCGTGAGTGAGGAGCGGAGTCCACTCCTCTTGAGAATAACCCTCCTAACATGGAAGATACGGACAGCCCTAGCTGATACATGAGCTATTCGAGCATACAAAACAGGATATTTATTTGAAGGTTTAGAGTTTGGCACATACAAATTTACTTGGAACGGTAGGTAGATACCGTATATAGGTAGGTATGGTGGACTCATATGGAATAACTTTGGGGTTTATGGAGTTGGATGCACAAGCAGTATTCCCGCTTAGTAGAGGTGAAGGCTAGCAAAAGACTGGGAAGCGACCAGCTAGAGAGCGACAACAGTCATGAACATGCATTAAAATTAATCAACACCGAATGAAAGCATGAGTAGGATATAATCCACCATGAAAATAAATATCATGAAGGCTACTTTGATTTTGTTCCAACTACATGCGTGAACATGCGCCAAGTTAAGTCACTTAAATCATTCAGAGGAGGATACCACCCTATCATACCACATCACAACCATTTTAATAGTATGTTGGCACGCAAGGTGAACCATTATAAGCTCCTAGCTAATCAAGCATGGCACAAGAACTATGATCTCTAGTTGTCATTGCAAACATGTTTATTCATAATAGGCTGAATCAGGAACGATGAACTAATCATATTTACAAAAACAAGAGAGGTCAAGTTCATACCAGCTTTTCTCATCTCAGTCAGTCCATCATATATCGTCATAATTGCCTTTCACTTGCACGGCCGAATAGTGTGAATAATAATAGTAGTGCACGTGCGTTGGACTAAGCTGGAATCTGCAACCATTCAATAAATAGGAGAAGACAAGGCAATATGGGCTCTTTTGTTAGATCAACAATAATGCATAGAAGAGCCACTTCAACAATTTAATTATGGTCTTCTCCTAGCGACCCCCAAAGAAAAGAAAAGAAATAAAACTATTTACACGAGAAAGCTCCCAACAAGTAAAAGAAGAACAGGAAATCTTTTTGGGTTTTCTTTTTAATTACTCCTACAAACATGGAAAATAAACTAATTAAAAGCTACAACTAATTTTTTTGGGTTTTTCTTAAGGTTTATTGAACACACAAGAAGAAAGCATAAAAAGGAAAATAAACTAGCATGGGTGATACAATGGAAAAGTATGAGCACCGACATCTGGCAATGAGTGTGTGAATATAAATGTAATGTCGGTGAGAAATACGTACTCCCCCAAGCTTAGGATTTTGGCCTAAGTTGGTCTATGGCCACGGTTGTCCTGGGGGATATCCATAATAATAGTTGGGGTCGTACTAAGAAGAATAAGACTCCGATTGCCACTAGTTGGCAATCATCTCCGGATCCCACTGGTAATTAGACTGTCGTGGAGGATCAACTTGTGGTTCCGGCTCTGGCTTTGTGGCTGATGTAGGGTTCCGATAGGCGTGAATAGCCTCTAACGGAACAAGGTACTGGCCTGCAGATAAATCAAACAAGGAAGGAGCAGGCAGGGTAATAGTCTTAGGATGATGTTTATCAAAGAACAATTTGTATTTAAGCTCTCCTTCCCTATTCTTAACAATAAAATCATGTGCCACCATACTCTTATAATCTAAATAAACACGAGGCAGCACTTTTTCTTCCTTCTCATAATGCCTAATAGGTATGTTAAAATGTGCAGCTAGGCGCGAAGCATAGATGCCTCCAAAGATGGGGCCCTTTGTACGGTTCAGACTTAACCATTTAGCAATAACGTCGCCCATACTAATAGAGTTATCACTGAATAAACTATGGAGAAAAATAATAATATCAGGAACACTAAGGTTTCCGGGGTATTTTTATATTGCATGGATAATCAGATAACAGACAGAAAAATACTATTTTTATTTTATTTAATATAAATAACAGAAAGTAAAAGTGGGGTACAGAAGGTTGTGCCTTCTAGTTTCATCCATCTCATGATCATCAAAAGTAATCCACTAACAAGGTTGATCAAGTCTTGTTAACAAACTCATTCTGAATAACATGGAACCGGAGAAATTTCGAATAACACTATGTCACCTCAACGGGGATATGCACATCCCCAATCATAAGAATATCATATTTCTTCTTGACAGTAGGAAGAGGAAATTCAAAACCTCCAAATATAATCGATGGAATTTTTCCAATAGAGTTGATACTATGAACTTGAGGTTGTTTCCTCGGAAAGTGTACCGTATGCTCATTACCATTAACATGAAAAGTGACATTGCCTTTAGTGCAATCAATAACAGCCCCTGCAGTGTTCAAAAAGGTCTTCCAAGAATAATAGACATACTATCGTCCTCGGGAATATCAAGAATAACAAAGTCCATTAAAATAGTAACGTTTGCAACTACAATAGGCACATCCTCACAAATACCGACAGGTATAGCAGTTGATTTATCAGCCATTTGCAAAGATATTTTAGTAGGTGTCAACTTATTCAAATCAAGTCTACGATATAAAGAGAGAGGCATAACACTAACACCGGCTCCAAGATCACATAAAGCAGTTTTAACATAGTTTCTTTTAATGGAGCATGGTATAGTGGGTACTCCTAGATCTCCAAGTTTCTTTGGTATTCCACCCTTAAAAGTATAATTAGCAAGCATGGTGGAAATTTCAGCTTCTGGTATCTTTCTTTTATTAGTAACAATTTCTTTCATGTACTTAGCATAAGGATTCATTTTAAGCATATCAGTTAATCACATACGCAAAAAGATAGGTCTAATCATTTCAGCAAAACGCTCAAAATCCTCATCATCCTTTTTCTTGGATGGTTTGGGAGGAAAAGGCATGGGTTTCTAAACCCAAGGCTCTCTTTCTTTACCATGTTTCCTAGCAACAAAGTCTTTCTTACCATAACGTTGATTCTTTGATTGTGGGTTATCAAGATCAACAACAGGTTCAATTTCTATATCATTATCATTACTAGGTTGAGCATCATCATGAACATTATCATTAACATTATCACTAGTTTCAAGTTCATTACCAGATTGTGTTTCAACATCATAAATAGAAATATTATTTGGATTTTCAGGTGTTTTAGTAACAGGTTCACTAGAAGCATGCAAAGTCCTATCATTTTTCTTTTTCTTCCTATTAGAAGGAGTAGGTGCATCCACATTATTTCTCTAAGAATCTTCCTCAATTCTCTTAGGGTGGCCTTTAGGATACAAAGGTTCCTGAGTCATTTTACCACCTCTAGTCATAACTCTAACATCATTATCATTATTCTTGCTATTTAATTCATTGAGCAAATCATTTTGAGCTTTGAGTACTTGTTCTACTTGAGTGGTAACCATAGAAGCATGTTTACTAATAAGTTTTAGTTCACCTTTGACATTAGTCATATAATCACCCAAGTGTTCAAGCATTTTTGAATTGTATTTCAATTGTCTACCAAAATAAGCATTGAAGTCTTCTTGCTTAGCCATAAATTTATCAAACTCATCTAAGCATGGGCTAGCAAACTTAGTAAATGGGATTTCAGCTTTATCATATCTATAGAGATAATTTACCTTTACTACCTATGTCGGGTTATCAAGACCATGAGTTTCTTCAATAGGTAAAGGATTAAGATCATATATTTCTTGAACAAGTGGTAAATTAAGACCATGTATTTCTTCAATAGGAGGTAAATTCTTAACATCTTCAGCTTTAATACCTTTTTCTTTCATATATTTCTTTGCCTCTTGCATATCTTCAGGACTGAGAAATAGAATACCCCTCTTCTTCGGAGTTGGTTTAGGAATTGGCTCAGGAATTGGCTCCGGAGCTGGCTCAGGAAGTGTCCAATTATTTTCATTTGTCAACATATTATTCAATAGAATCTCAGCTTCATCCGGTGTTCTTTCCCTGAAAATAGAACCAGCACAACTATCCAGGTAATCTCTGGAGGCATCGGTTAGTCCATTATAAAAGATATCAAGTATTTCATTTTTCTTAAGAGGATGATCAGGCAAAGCATTAAGTAACTTGAGAAGCCTCCCCCAAGCTTGTGGGAGACTCTCTTCTTCAATTTGCACAAAATTACATATATCCCTTAAAGCAGCTTGTTTCTTATGAGCAGGAAAATATTTAGCAGAGAAGAAATAAATCATATCCTGGGGACTACGCACACAACCAGGATCAAGAGAATTAAACCATATCTTAGCATCACCCTTTAATGAGAACGTAAATATTTTAAGGATATAAAAGTAACGAGTTCTCTCATCAGTAGTGAACAGGGTGGCTATATCATTTAATTTAGTAAGATGTGCCACAACAGTTTCAGATTCATAGCCATGAAAAGGATCAGATTCAACCAAAGTAATTATATTAGGATCAACAGAGAATTCATAATCCTTATCAGTTACACAGATAGGTGAAGTAGCAAAAGCAGGGTCAGGTTTCATTCTAGCATTAAGAGATTGCTGATTCCATTTAGCTAATAATCTCTTGAGTTCGTATCTATCTTTGCAAGCTAAAATAGCTAAAGAAGCTTCTTTATCAAAAACATATCCCTTAGGAATAACAGGCAAGTCTTCATCATCACTTTCACCAGTATTATCAGATTCAATATTTTCATTCTCTCTAGCCCTAGCAAGTTGTTCATCAAGAAATTCACCAAGTGGCACAGTAGTATCAAGCATAGAAGTAGTTTCATCATAAGTATCATGTATAGCAGAAGTAGCATCATCGATACCATGCGACATATCAGAACGAATAGCAGAAGCAGGTTTAGGTGTCGCAAGCTTACTCAAAACAGAAGGTGAATCAAGTGCAGAGCTAGATGGCAGTTCCTTACCTCCCCTCGTAGTTGAGGGATAAATCTTGGTTCTTGGATATTTCATGTTCTTCATAATGATAAGCAGATATATATATCCCAAGTGACTCAAAGGATAGAGCTATGCTCCCCGGCAACGGCGCCAGAAAATAGTCTTGATAACCCACAAGTGTAGGGGATCGCAACAGTTTTCGAGGGTAGAGTATTCAACCCAAATTTATTGATTCGACACAAAGGGAGCCAAAGAATATTCTCAAGTATTAGCAGCTGAGTTGTCAATTCAACAACACCTGGAAACTTAGTATCTGCAGCAAAGTATTTAGTAGCATAGTAATACGATAGTGGTGGTAACGGTATCAAAAGGTAACAATAGTAAAAGTAGTGTTTTTGGTATTTTGTAGTGATGATAGCAATAGCAACAGAAAAGTAAATAAGCGAAGAACAATATATGGAAAGCTCGTAGGCAATGGATCGGTGATGGAGAATTATGCCGGATGCGGTTCATCATGTAACAATCATAACCTAGGGTGACACAGAACTAGCTCCAATTCATCAATGTAATGTAGGCATGTATTCCGAATATAGTCATACGTGCTTATGGAAAAGAACTTGCATGACATCTTTTGTCCTACCCTCCCGTGGCAGCGGGGTCCTAGTGGAAACTAAGGGATATTAAGGCCTCCTTTTAATAGAGTACCGGAACAAAGCATTAGCACATAGTGAATACATGAACTCCTCAAACTACGGTCATCACCGGTAAGTATCCCGATTATTGTCACTTCGGGGTTAACGGATCATAACACATAATAGCTGACTATAGACTTGCAAGATAGGATCAAGAACTCTCATATATTGATGAAAACATAATAGGTTCAGATCTGAAATCATGGCACTCGGGCCCTAGTGACAAGCATTAAGCATAGCAAAGTCATAGCAACATCAATCTCAGAACATAATGGATACTAGGGATCAAACCCTAACAAAACTAACTCGATTACATGATAGATCTCATCCAACCCATCACCGTCCAGCAAGCCTACGATGGAATTACTCACGCACAGCGGTGAGCATCATGAAATTGGTGATGGAGGATGGTTGATGATGATGATGGCGACGGATTCCCCTCTCCGGAGCCCTGAACGGATTCCAGATCAGCCCTCCTGAGAGGTTTTAGGGCTTGGCGGCGGCTCCGTATCGTAAAACGCGATGAATCCTTCTCTCTGATTTTTTTCTCCCCTAAACCAAATATATAGAGTTGGAGTTGAGGTCAGAGGAGCTTCAGGGGGCCCACGAGGTAGGGGGGCAGGCGCGCCCCCACCCTTGTGGATAGGTGGTGGGCCCCCTGGCCTTCATCTTTTGCAAGGATTTTTTTATTATTTCCGAAAAGTTGTTCCGTGAAGTTTCTGGTCATTCCGAGAACTTTTGTTTCTGCACATAAATAACACCGTAGCAATTCTGCTAAAAACAACGTCAGTCCGGGTTAGTTCCATTCAAATCATGCAAGTTAGAGTCCAAAACAAGGGCCAAAGTGTTTGGAAAAGTAGGTACGACAGAGATGTATCAAGGCATGAGGCAGGGGGCGCGCCCCACCCCCCAGGGCGCGCCCCTGACCCTCGTGGCCACCCCGTAAGGCGGTTGATGCCCTTCTTTCGCCGCAAGCAAGCTAATATCCGGATAGAGATCGTGTTAAAATGTCAGCCCAATCAGAGTTACGGATCTCCGGGAATATAAGAAATGGTGAAAGGGATGAATCTGAGAACGCAGAAACAGAGAGAGACAGAGAGACAGATCCAATCTCGGAGGGGCTCTCCCCCCTCCCATGCCATGGAGGCGAAGGACTAGAGGGGAAATCCTTCTCCCATCTAGGGAGGAGGTCAAGGAAGAAGAAGAAGAAGGGGTCCCTCTCCCCCTCTCTTCCGGTGGCGCCGGAACACCGCCGAGGCCATCATCATCAACACAATCTTCACCAACAACTTCACCGCCATCATCACCAACTCTTCCCCCCTCTATGCAGCGGTGTAACCCCTCTCTTACCCACTGTAATCTCTACTTAAACATGGTGCTCAATGCTATATATTATTTCCCAATGATGTATGGTTATCCTATGATGTTTGAGTAGATCTGTTTTGTCCTATGGGCTATTTGATGATTGTGATTGGTTTGAGTTGCATATTTTATTATTGATGTTGTCCTATGGTGCTCTTCATGTCGTGCAAGCATGAGGGATTCCCGATGTAGGGTGTTGCAATACGTTTATGATTTGTTTATAGTGGGTTGCGTGAGTGACTGAAACACAAATCCGAGTAAGGGGGTTGTTGCGTATGGGATAAAGAGGACTTGATACTTTAATGCTATGGTTGGGTTTTACCTTAATGATCTTTAGTAGTTGCGGATGCTTTCTAGAGTTCCAATCATAAGTGCATATGATCCAAGTAGAGAAAGTATGTTAGCTTATGCCTCTCCCTCATATAAAATTGCAATAATGATTATCAGTCTAGTTATCGATTGCCTAGGGACAAATAACTTTCTCGTAACAAAAAGCTCTCTACTAAACCTAACTTAGTTGTGTCTTTATCTAAACAGCCCCTATTTTTTATTTACTTGCTCTTTATGCAAACCTATCCAAAAACACCTACAAAGCACTTCTAGTTTCATACTTGTTCTAGGTAAAGCGAACGTCAAGCGTGCGTAGAGTTGTATCGGTGGTCGATAGAACTTGAGGGAATATTTGTTCTACCTTTAGCTCCTCGTTGGGTTCAACACTGTTACTTATCGAAAACTGTTGCGATCCCCTATAGTTGTGGGTTATCATCGGCCTCGCGAGGCTTGGCCCTCGCGAGGGTCTTGAGTATTTGCTGGTGAAGATGGGCCGTACGGGGCCGCTGGTGGAGCCACGCCGCAGGCCACAGCAAGGCACGTCTGGGGACCCCCGTTCCCAGAACACCGACAGATAATGATACTTCTTATAATCTTGGAAATCTTTTTGGCACCAACTTGGGAAACTATGATGATATCAATTGTTATACCGTTGGTGCTATTCATACTATTAATGATGAGAATTATTATGCTTATGATATGCCAAGCCACAAGCTTGGGGATGCTATGTTTGATGAAGATGATATTTTTAGTCCCCTAAGATTTGATGTGCAAACTTTTTATAATGATAGCATGCCTCCTTTTTATGATGATTTTATTGATGAAGTGGATTTGGAGAGGTCATGACTTTATTTAGTGATGAATCTACTATTTTGGAAGATGTTTCAATTGATTGTGACAACAAAGTTGCTATCTATGATGATTATGGTGATGACATATATGTTAGAATAATTATAAGCATGAAACTTGTCATCATGATTCTTATTTTCAATCCCATGATAGTTATTTTGTTGAGTTTGCTCCCACTACTATTCATGAGAATAATTTTGCTTATATGGAGAGTAATAAATTTTCTATGCTTGTAGATCATGAAAAGAATGCTTTATGTGATATATATATTCTTAAATTCATTCATGATGCTACTGAAAATTATTATGAGAGAGGAACTTATGCTTCATGATGCTCTCTTTGTGTTTCAATTCTTATCTTTTATGTGAGCATCATTGAAATCATCATGCCTAGCTAAAAGGCAGTAAAGAAAAGCGCTTGTTGGGAGACAACCCAACACTTTTACTTGCTGTTTTTGTGTGTTCACATGATTAGGCTACTGTAGTAATCATGTTTTATTGTGTTTGTTTCAATAAAGTGCCAAGTAAGACCTTTGGGATGGCTTATGATGATAGTTGATTTGATCTTGCTGACAAACATAAACTTTTGTGCTCAGGAAAACAATTCTCATTTTTAACAGAAGCGTGATAAAATGTTGATTCTTTTTTTAGAAGATTAATAGACAAATTTCCCAGGTTTTCCTAATTTTTCAGAATGTTTGGAGTAGCAGAAGTATGGTTGCAGTATGACACGTTTCCAACGTATCTATAATTTTTGATTGCTCCATGCTATATTATCTACTGTTTTATACATTATTGGGCTTTATTATCCACTTTTATATTATTTTTGGGACTAACCTATTAACCGGAGGCCCAGCCCAGAATTGCTATTTTTTTGCCTGTTTCAGGGTTTCGAAGAAAAGGAATATCAAACGGAGTCCAAACGGAATGAAACCTTCGGAAACGTGATTTTCTCATCAGATAAGATCCATGAGACTTGGACCCTCCGTCAAGAAAGCCACCAGGTGGTCACGAGGGTGGAGGGCGCGCCCCCTACCTCGTGGGCCCCTCGAAGCTCCACCGACGTACTTCTTCCTCCCATATATATCCACATATTCCCAAACGATCAAAAGGGGAGCCAAAAACCTAATTCCACCGCCGCAACTTTCTGTATCCACGAGATCCCATCTTGGGGCCTGTTCCGGAGCTCCGCCGGAGGGGGCATCGATCACGGAGGGCTTCTACATCATCATCCAAGCCCCTCCGATGAAGTGTGAGTAGTTTCCTTCAGACTTACGGGTCCATAGCTAGTAGCTAGATGGCTTCTTCTCTCTTTTTGGATCTCAATACAATGTTCTCCCCCTCTCTTGTGGAGATCTATTCGATGTAATCTTCTTTTTGCGGTGTGTTTGTTGAGACCAATGAATTGTGGGTTTATGATCCAGTATGTCTATGAATAATATTTGAAAATCTTCTCTGAATTCTTTTATGTATGATTGGTTATCTTTGCAAGTCTCTTCGAATTATCAGTTTGGTTTGGCCTACTAGATTGGTTGTTCTTGCCATGGGAGAAGTGCTTAGCTTTGGGTTCAATCATGCGGTGTCCTTTCCCAGTGACAGAAGGGGCAGCAAGGCATGTATTGTATTGTTGCCATCGAGGATAACAAGATGGGTTTTTTATCATATTGCATGAAACTACCCCTCTACATCATGTCATCTTGCTTAAGGCGTTACTCTGTTTTTAACTTAATACTCTAGATGCATGTTGGATAGCGGTCGATGAGTGGAGTAATAGTAGTAGATGCAGAATCGTTTCGGTCTACTTGTCTCGAACGTGATGCCTATATACATGATCATACCTAGATATTCTCATAACTATGCTCAATTCTGTCAATTGCTCAACAGTAATTTGTTCACCCACCGTAGAATACTTATGCTCTTGAGAGAAGCCACTACTGAAACCTAGGGCCCCGGGTCTCTTTCTCATCATATCAATCTCCATTACTTTATTATTGCTTGCTTTTACTTTTTACTTTGCATCTATATATCAAAAATACCAAAAATATTATTTATCATCTCTATCAGATCTCACTTTCGTAAGTGACCGTGAAGGGATTGACAACCCCTAAGCGCGTTGGTTGCGTTGAGCTATTGTTTTTGTGTAGGTACGAGGGACTCGAGCGTAGCCTCCTACTGGATTGATACCTTGGTTCTCAAAAACTGAGGGAAATACTTACGCTACTTTGCTGCATCATCCCTTTCTCTTCGGGGAAATCCAATGCAGTACTCAAGAGGTAGCAAGAAGAATTTCTGGCACCGTTGCCGGGGAGTCTGCGCAAAAGTCAACATACCAAGTACCCATCACAATGCCTATCTCCCGCATTACATTATTTTCCATTTGCCTCTTGTTTTCCTCTCCCCCGCTTCACCCTTGCCGTTTTATTCACCCTCTCTCTCTCTATCCTCCCTCTCTTTCTCTATTTGCCTCCTTTTGCCCGTTTGCTTTTTTGTTTGCTCGTGTGTTGGATTGCTTGTTTGTCGCGATGGCTCAAGATAATTCTAAACTGTGTGACTTCACCAATACCAACAATAATGATTTCCTTAGCACTCCGATTGCTCCTCTTACCGATGCTGAATCTTGTGAAATTAATACTGCTTTGCTGAATCTTGTCATGAAGGATCTGTTCTCCGGCCTTCCTAGTGAAGATGCCACTACCCATCTTAATAGCTTCATTGATTTGTGTGACATGCAAAAGAAGAAAGATGTCGATAATGATATTGTTAAATTTAATCTATTTCCTTTTTCGCTTAGAGATCATGCTAAAGCTTGGTTTTCGTCTTTGTCTAAAAATAGTATTGATTCATGGAACAAGTGCAAAGATGCTTCTATCTCTAAGTATTTTCCTCCCGCTAAGATCATCTCTCTTAGAAACGATATTATGAATTTTAAGCAACTTGATCATGAACATGTTGCACAAGCTTGGGAGAGAATGAAATTAATGATACGTAATTGCCCTACTCATGGTTTGAATTTGTGGATGATTATACAAAAAATTTATGCCGTATTGAATTTTGCTTCTAGAAATCTTTTAGATTCGGCCGCGGGAGGCACTTTTATGTAAATCACTTTAGGAGAAGCTACTAAACTCCTAGATAATATTATGGTTAATTATTCTCAATGGCATACTGAAAGATCTACTAAAAAGGTGCATGCGATAGAAGAAATTAATGTTTGAGTGGAAAGATGGATGAACTTATGAAATTATTTGCTAATAAGAGTGTTTCTTCTGATCCTAATGATGTGCCCTTGTCTACTTTGATTGAGAATAATAATGAATCTATGGATGTGAATTTTGTTGGTAGGAACAATTTTGGTAACAACGCGTATAGAGGAAATTTCAACCCTAGGCCTTATCCTAGTAATCCCTCTAATAATTATGGTAATTCCTACAACAATTCTTATGGAAATTATAATAAGATGCCCTCTGATTTTGAATCTAATATTAAAGAATTTATTTCTTTGCAAAAGAATTTTAATGCTATGATTGAAGAAAAATTGCTTAAGATTGATGATTTGGCTAGGAACGTTGATAGAATTGCTCTTGATGTTGATTCTTTGAAACTTAGATCTATTCCACCTAAGCATGATATCAATGAGTCTCTCAAAGCCATGAGAATTTACAATGACGAGTGCAAAGAAAGAACCGCTAGGATGCGTGCTAAGAAAGATGCCTTTTATAAAAGCATGTTCTTCTAGTTCCTATGAAAATAATGATGAAGATCTAAAAGTTATTGATGTGGCCCCCATTAAATCTTTGTTTTGCAATATGAATCTTGATAATGATGGGACTGAATATGATCCACCTTTACCTAGAAGGCGTTCTAAGAATTCGGAATTTGTTGATCTTGATGCTAAATTTGATAAAAGTGGGATTGAAGAAATTAAAACCCTAGATGTTGCTAAACACACTATTATGGATTTCAAGGAATTTAACTATAAAAATTGCTCTTTGGTTGATTGTATTTCCTTGTTGCAATCCGTGCTAAAATCTCCTCACGCTTATAGTCAAAATAAAGCGTTTACTAAACATATCGTTGATGCCTTGATGCAATCTTATGAATAAAAACATGAATTGGAAGTTTCTATCCCTAGAAAACTTTATGATGAGTGGGAACCAACTATTAAAATTAAAATTAAAAATTATGAGTTTTATGCTTTGTGTGATTTGGGCGCTAGTGTCTCTACTATTCCCAAAACTTTGTGTGATTTACTAGATTTCCGTGATTTTGATGATTGCTCTCTAAACTTGCATCTTGCGGATTCCACTATTAAGAAACCTATGGGAAGAATTAATGATGTTCTTATTGTTGCTAATAGGAATTATGTGCCCGTAGATTTTATCGTTCTTGCTATAGATTGCAATCCTTCTTGCCCTATTATTCTCGGTAGACCTTTCCTTAGAACGGTTGGTGCAATTATTGATATGAAGGAAGGGAATATTAGATTTCAATTTCCATTAAAAAGGGCATGGAACACTTCCCTAGAAATAAAATAAAATTACCATATGAATCTATCATGAGAGCCACTTATGGATTGCCTACCAAATATGTCAATACCTAGATCTATTCTTGCTTGTTATGTCTAGCTAGGGGCGTTAAACAATAGCGCTTGTTGGGAGGCAACCCAATTTTAGTTGTATTCCTTGCTTTTTGCTCCTGTTTAGTAATAAATAAATTATTTAGACTCTGTTTTGGTTGTGTTTTTTGTGTTTAATTAGTGTTTGTGCCAAGTAGAACCGTTGGGAAGACTTGGGGAAAGTCTTGTTGAACTTGCTGTATAAAACAGAAACTTTAGCGCTCACGAGAACTGCTATCATTTTTATTTGGAAAGTTCTATTTAGTTAATTATTTTTGCAGATGATTAATATATAAATTCCTCATGTCCATAAATTTATTTTAGAATTTTTGGGTTTCCAGATCTTGCGCTAGCTACAGATTACTACAGACTGTTCTGTTTTCGACAGATTCTGTTTTTCGTGTGTTGTTTGCTTATGTTGATGAATCTATGGCTAGTAAAATAGTTTATAATCCATAGATAAGTTGGAATACAGTAGGTATAACACCCATATAAATAAATAATGAGTTCATTACAGTACCTTGAAGTGGTCTTTTGTTTTCTTTCGCTAACAGAGCTCACGAGATTTTCTACTTTAAGTTTTGTGTTGTGAAGTTTTTAAGTTTTGGGTAAAGATTTGATGGATTATGGAACAAGAAGTGGCAAGAGCCTAAGATTGGGGATGCCCATGGCACCCCCAAGATAATCTAAGGACACCTAAAATCCAAAGCTTGGGGATGCCCCGGAAGGCATCCCCTTTTTCGTCTACTTCTATCGGTAACTTTACTTGGAGCTATATTTTTATTCACCACATGATATGTGTTTTGCTTGGAGCGTATTTTATGATTTGAGTCTTTGCTTATTAGTTTACCACAATCATCCTTGCTGTACACACCTTTTGAGAGAGCCATACATGATTTGGAATTTGATAGAATACTCTATGTGCTTCGCTTATATCTTTTGAGCTTTATAGTTTTGCTCTAGTGCTTCACTTATATCTTTTAGAGCACGGTGGTGGATTTGTTTTATAGAAACTATTGTTCTCTCATGCTTCACTTAGATTATTTTGAGAGTCTTAATAGCATGGTAATTTGCTTAAAATCCTAATATACTTGGTATGCAAAGATTAATAATAAAACTTTTGTATGAATGTGTTGAATACTAAGAAAAGTTTGATGCTTGATGATTGTTTTGAGATATGGAGGTAATAATATCAAAGTCATGCTAGTTGAGTAGTTGTGAAATTGAGAAATACTTGTGTTGAGGTTTGCAAGTCCCGAAGCATGCACATATGGTAAACGTTATGCAACAAATTTGAAACATGAGGTGTTATTTGATTGTCTTCCTTATGAGTGGCAGTCGGGGATGAGCGATGGTATTTTCCTACCAATCTATCCCCCTAGGAGCATGCACATAGTGCCAAGGTTTTTGATGACTTGTAGATTTTTTCAATAAGTATGTGAGTTCTTTATGACTAATGTTGAGTCCATGGATTATACGCACTCTCACCCTTCCATCCTTGCTAGCCTCTTCGGTATCTTGCATTGCCCTTTCTCACATTGAGAGTCGGTGCAAACTTCGCCAGTGCATCCAAACCCCGTGATATGATACGCTCTTTCACACATAAACCTCCTTATATCTTCGTCAAAACAGCCACCATACCTACCTATTATGGCATTTCCATAGCCATTCCGAGATATATTGCCATGCAACTTTCCATCATTCCGTTCATCATGACACATTCATCATTGTCATATTGCTTAGCATGATCATGTAGTTGACATAGTATTTGTGGCAAAGCCACCATTCATAATTCTTTCATACATGTCACTCTCGGATCATTGCATATCCTGGTACACCGCCGGAGGCATTCATATAGAGTCATCTTTGTTCTAGTATCGAGTTGTAATCATTGAGTTGTAAATAAATAGAAGTGTGATGATCATCATTATTAGAGCATTGTCCCAAGTGAGGAATATAAAAAAAGGCCATAAAAAGAGAAGGCCCAAAAAAAGGAGAGAAAGGCCATAAAAAAAGGAAAGGCCCAAAAAAATGAATGAGAGAAAAAAGAGGGAAGGGACAATGTTAGTATCCTTTTACCACACTTGTGCTTCAAAGTAGCACCATGATCTTCGTAGTAGAGAGTCTCTCATGTTATCACTTTCATATACTAGTGGGAATTTTTTTTATTATAGAACTTGGCTTGTATATTCCAACAATGGGCCTCCTCAAGTGCCCTAGGTCTTCATGAGCAAGCAAGTTGGATGCACACCCACTAGTTTCTTTTGTTGAGCTTTCATACATTTATAGCTCTAGTGCATCCGTTGCATGGCAATCCCTACTCCTTGCATTAACATCAATCGGTGGGCATCTCCATAGCCCATTGATTAGCCTCGTTGATGTGAGACTTTCTCCTTTATTGTCTTCTCCACATAACCCCCTTCATTATATTCTATTCCACCCATAGTGCTATGTTCATGGCTCGCGCTCATGTATTGCGTGAAAGTTTATTGGTTTGAGATTAATAAAGTATGAAACAATTGCTTGGCTTGTCATCGGGGTTGTGCATGATGAGAGCATTCTTGTGTGACGAAAATGAAACATGACTAAACTATATGATTTTGTAGGGATGAACTTTCTTTGGCCATGTTATTTTGAGAAGACATAATTGCTTAGTTAGTATGCTTGAAGTATTATCATTTTTATGTCAATATGAACTTTTGTCTTGAATCTTTCTGATCTGAATATTCATACCACAATTAAGAAGAATTACATTAAAATTATGCCAAGTAGCACTCCGCATCAAAAATTCTGTTTTTATCATTTACCTACTCGAGGACGAGCAGGAATTAAGCTTGGGGATGCTTGATACGTCTCCAACGTATCTATAATTTTTGATTGCTCCATGCTATATTATCTACTGTTTTAGACATTATTGGGGTTTATTATCCACTTTTATATTATTTTTGGGACTAACCTATTAACCGGAGGCCCAACCCAGAATTGTTGTTTTTTGCTGTTTTAGGGTTTCGAAGAAAAGGAATATCAAACGGAGTCCAAACGGAATGAAACCTTCAGAAACATAATTTTCTCATCAGATAAGATCCAGGAGACTTGGACCCTCCGTCAAGAAAGCCACGAGGTGGTCACGAGGGTGGAGGGCGCGCCCCCTGCCTCGTGGGCCCCTCGAAGCTCCACCAACATACTTCTTCCTCCCATATATATCCACATATCCCCAAACGATCAAAAGGGAAGCCAAAAACCTAATTCCACCACCGCAACTTTCTGTATCCACGAGATCCCATCTTGGGGCCTGTTCCGGAGCTCCGCCGGAGGGGACATCGATCACGGAGGACTTCTACATCATCATCCAAGCCCCTCCGGTGAAGTGTGAGTAGTTTACTTCAGACCTACGGGTCCATAGCTAGTAGCTAGATGGCTTCTTCTCTCTTTTTGGATCTCAATACAATGTTCTCCCCCTCTCTTGTGGAGATCTGTTCGATGTATTCTTATTTTTGCGGTGTGTTTGTTGAGACCGATGAATTGTGGGTTTATGATCCAGTATATCTATGAATAATATTTGAATCTTCTCTGAATTCTTTTATGTATGATTGGTTATCTTTGCAAGTCTCTTCGAATTATCAGTTTGGTTTGGCCTACTAGATTGGTTGTTCTTGCCATGGGAGAAGTGCTTAGCTTTGGGTTCAATCTTGCGGTGTCCTTTCCCAGTGACAGAAGGGGCAGCATGGCACGTATTGTATTGTTGCCATCGAGGATAACAAGATGGGGTTTTTATCATATTGCATGAAACTATCCCTCTACATCATGTCATCTTGCTTAAGGCGTCACTCTGTTTTTAACTTAATACTCTAGATGCATGATGGATAGCGGTCGATGAGTGGAGTAATAGTAGTAGATGCAGAATCGTTTCGGTCTACTTGTCTCGGACGTGATGCCTATATACATGATCATACCTGGATATTCTCATAACTATGCTCAATTCTGTCAATTGCTCAACAGTAATTTGTTCACCCACCGTAGAATACTTATGCTCTTGAGAGAAGCCACTAGTGAAACCTATGGCCCCGGGTCTCTTTGTCATCATATCAATCTCCATTACTTTATTATTGCTTGCTTTTACTTTTTACTTTGCATGTCTATATAAAAAATACCAAAAATATTATTTATCATCTCTATTAGATCTCACTTTCGTAAGTGACCGTGAAGGGATTGACAACCCCTAAGCACGTTGGTTGCATTGAGCTATTGTTTTTGTGTAGGTACGAGGGACTCGAGCGTAGCATCCTACTGGATTGATACCTTGGTTCTCAAAAACTGAGGGAAATACTTACGCTACTTACGCTACTTTGCTGCATCATCCCTTCCTCTTTGGGGAAATCCAACGCAGTGCTCAAGAGGTAGCACAGTACAGATTACTACAGACTGTTCTGTTTTTGACAGATTCTATTTTCAATGCATAGTTTGCTTGTTTTATAGTTTCCATGGCTTATATTGCTCAATATAAATTGTGGAAATGATATGATACACTAGGCATTGTGTGAGAACATTTATTAATCTTGTCTTTGACAGTTTCAAAAGTGAAATGGTTTGCTCTTTATCATACTAACCTATCTCACAAAGTTCTGTTAAGTTTTGTGTGATTGAAGTTTTCAAGTTTTGGGTGAGATGTCGATATGAGGAGAATAAGGAGTGAAAAGATCCTAAGCTTGGAGATGACCAAGGCACCCCATGGTAATATTCATGGAAGATCCAAGCAACTAAGTTTGGGGATGCCCCGGAAGGCATCCCCTCTTTCGTCTCTGACATTATCGGTAACCTCACTTGGAGCTATGTTTTCATTTGTCACATGATATGTGTTTTTCTTGGAGCATCATTTTATTTTGTTAGAATTTTATTTCTGTTATTTATAATAATCTTTTGCATCTTTCATTTTAATAAAAGTGGCAATGATAGCCTTTGCCATGCTTATTTTGCAAGTCTACATGTTGCTGTTTCAAAACAGAAAGTTTATCGTTGTTGCAAAAATTCTCTAGAATAGTCAGAATGTGATAAAATGCTAAAACTTTTTGCAAAATGAGATCTAATAAATTTTATACAGTTCGGTAATTTTTCATAACTTTTGGAGTTAGGGAAGTATTGATACTATTGCATTCTTTACAGACTGTACTGTTTTGGCAGAGTGCTGTTATGTTTGCATTGTTTGCATATGTTTGCTTGTTTAATGATTCTATATGAGGATAGGAGTATTAAATATGCAGAGGTATTTATTATGCAATGTTGAATAATAATTTAAGTGATTTTCTACAATAGATAATGATAAGGTTTTTGCATTGGTTTATACTAACTTATCTCACGAGTTCTTGTTGAGTTTTGTCTGGATGAAGCTTTTGAGATTTAGGAAAACCGTGATATGAAAAGAATTAAGGAGTCACAAAAGCTCAAGCTTGGGGATGCCCAACAGGGCCAGCCCTGGGGTATGGGCAGGGGGGCGAAGGCCCATGGCCCAGCCCAGGGAGGGGCCCAGCCCAGGGAGGGGCACATATATAATATAGCCAAGCAAAAATAGGTGAGAAAAAAATTATGAGAGAAGAAAAACGAGATGAGGTAGGCCCATCAGATAGCAGGTAGCAATTAGCGAAGCCTCACGCACGCCGCACGGCAGGGCCGCTCGTTTTGATTGTGAAACAAATCAATTGAAGATCTCGCGGACGCCTCGCTGTGGTCGCCTCGGTCACTGCTGTTCGCGTCGCCCGCCGTGCGGCAATCCAGCAGCCGCAGCAGTACGTATACGTATGTATGTGAGCAGTGAGCGAAGCCCATAGCAGTATGTATACGTATCCATGCATAACTCTCTGTACCATGTTCCTGATCCATCCCTGCAAACCCCAATTTTAGCAATTGCTTTTGTTTTTTAGAACGTATTCAACTACTCATCCATGATCCATCCTCTAATTTCAGTGTACACGAAGTTCCAAAATTTTAATGTATAGTTTTCGAATTCAATCTTTCATAGTATGTATTCAACCATCCTTTTTTTGTCATTTTGTGCACATGTCTAGGGTTCCAATCATTCAAATCATCCTACGTATAAATTTCTAATTCCTTGAATAATTTTTTCTTCATAATATATTAGGACATTAGCCCACCATGTTGCCTAAGAAGCATTTGTCAGTTGCTCAAACAAGGAGAAAAAAGATAGAAAGCGATCTAAAGATTCAACAACTGAAGAGTACTTAAGTATTATTGTTGTCGATGGAGTCAGTTGAATTTTGGTTCTTATTTGAGGTAATCATATTATGTTAGTTTCAATTTTCTATCTTTTTAGTATTTCTGTCGTAATATGGTATTGCTCAACAATTATTATGTTCAAGTTTATGTACCAAGTACACGCATACATATATATGATCTTAGGACATAGGGGCACATGGCGTCGAGTTCTCCTGGGGCCTCCCGAAACACAGGGCCGGCCCTAATGCCCAAGGCACCCCAAGATAATATTTCAAGAAGTCTCAAGCATCTAAGCTTGGGGATGCCCCGATAGGCATCCCACCTTTCTTCACCAACAATTATCAGTTAGTATCGATTGAGACTAAGTTTTTGCTTCTTCATATGAGTTGTGCTATTTTTGAAATGTCATTTTATTTTTTTAGCTTGCTGTTTGAATAAAATACTTAGATCTGAAAGTTTTAAATAAAATAGAGTCCTCAAATAGTTGCCAGGGAGGCTAGGTAAACGGCATTCACATCCCGTCAACGAAGCTCTTTTCTATGGAATTGCTCTAGTGCTTCACCTATATCTTTTTGAGCACGGTGTGCTTTAGTATTTTTGAATAAATTCTCTCTTGCTTCACTTAAATTAATTTGAGATAAAGAAATATTATGCTCATGATCTTCACTTATATCTTTTTGGAGTAGCTTGTCATTTACTCTTGTGCTTCACTTATATCCTATGAGTAAATTGTTGAATAAATTGATTGTCATGAAGTTGAAATCATATCATGGCTAGTGGTAGCTTCACATTGGGTTTAGAAAGTTAAATCTTTTGAGGCTTCACAATCACAATATTGGTCATACAAGAAATTCATGAATAATTAGTATAAGGTAGAGAACCTTCACATGCAAATACACCATCTTGGAAATCTTTTGTGATTGTGAGCCCCCATCAAAATATTATATGCGAAAATTGTTGATGTTGGACAAGGAAGACAACGTAATGATTTATGTTTGTTCATATTCACATAAAAGTTATATTGTCATAGATCCTTCAATATGTGGTGCTTTCCCCCCATCCTTGCTAGCCAAAAATTCCGCACCAAGTAGAGATACTACTTGTGCATCCAAAAACCCTTAAACCCAAATCTTATCTTCAAGAGTCCACCATACCTACCTAAGGATTGAGTAAGATCCTTCAAGTAAGTTGTCATCGGTGCAATAAGGCAATAAAAATTGCTTCTAAAAGTGTGAGATCATTTAGTGTAAGAGAAAATTGAGCGTTGCATGAACTTGTGATGGCAAAGAATAAAATCGACATACTGCTTAATAAAGGTTGCTATCATAAGGGGCAGTATAATGTGATGTTCTTTTGCACTAAGGGGTTGAGCATACAAATAAATAAGCGCATGGCAACCTCTGCTTCCCTCCGCGAAGGGCCTATCTTTTACTTTTATGTATTTACTTTTATGCAAAGAGTCAAAGTTATTCTCTCTATTCCTTTTTATTTTTCTCTTTTGGAAAGCATCATGGGGTGAGGAAAGATCTAGGCACATATATCCAGTTGGATATGGGTAGCATGAGTTATTATTGTTCACCCTTGAGGTGAATACATTGGGAGGCGAAATTGTAAGCCCTATCTTTCTATGTGTCCGGTTGAAACGTTTTGCTCATGTGTATGCGGTGAGTGTTAGCAATCATAGAAGACTATATGATGGTTGAGTATGTGGAGCTCTTACTTAGACTCTGTTGAATAAGCTGAATTGAAATTGCTTGGTGACTGAGAACATAGGTTGTTGAGTTCCAAGATAATTCATTGTTTGAACCTTAACATGTGAATTGGTTGCTACTTTAACACGAGAAATTTTATGAGAAAGAATTGTTTTCATGATGCTAGGAAAAGTGATTGAAATTATCATTGATCAAACTTATGCACTTTGCTAGCATTCACACTTCATAAATTATTTATTTTATCATTTACCTACTCGAGGACGAGTAGGATTAAGCTTGGGGATGCTGATACGTCTCCAACGTATCTATAATTTATGAAGTATTCATGCTGTTATTTTATCATTCTAGGATGTTTTACAATCATTTTATAGCAACTTTATATCATTTTTTGGGACTAACCTATTGACCCAGTGCCCAGTGCCAGTTGCTGTTTTCTGCTTGTTTTTTACATCGCAGGAAATCAATATCAAACAGAGTCCAAACACCGTGAAACTTTTTGTGGATTTTTATGGACCATAATACATCCAGTGGGCTGAAGAAGCACCTGGGGGGGGGGGGGGGGGGAGCCCCGAGGGGGGCACAATCCACCAGGGCGTGCCCAGGTGGGTTGTGCCCACCTCGGTGGCCTCTTGCACCTCCTCTTTACCCTATAAATTCAAAAATATTCCAAAACCATTCGGGGTTAACCTAGATCAGAAGTTTCACCGCCGCAAGGCTCTGTAGCCACCAAAAACCAATCTAGACCCCGTTCGGCACTCTGCCGGAGGGGGAAATCATCACCAGTGGCCATCTTCATCATCCCGGCGACCACCACGATGAGGAGGGAGTAGTCCACCCTCGGGGCTGAGGGTTTGTACCAGTAGCTATGTGTTTAATCTCTCTCTCTCTTGTGTTCTTGAGATGTCACGATCTTGATGTATCGCGGGCTTTGTTAATATAGTCGGATCATATGGTGTTTTCCCCTCTCTATCTTGTTGTGATGAATTGAGTTTTCCCCTTTGAGATTTTATTGTTATCAGATTGAATACTTTTATGGATTTGAGAGCACTTGATATATGTCTTGCAAATTACTACTCGTGGTGACAATGGGGTATTATTTTGATTCACTTGATATATGTATTGGGACTCAACTCGCGGATTCCCGAGGTGACATTGGGGTAATCTACGCATAGGGGTTGATGCACGTTCTTGACTTTGTTTCTCCAGTAGAAATCTTGGGGCACTCTTTGAAGTTCTTTGTGTTGGATTGAGTATTATGAATCTAAAATTATTTGGTGTTATTTTAGTACGAACTCTTGGATAGATCGATCAGAAAGAATAGCTTCGAGGTGTTTTCGTACCCTACAAACGATTTCTTCTTATGTTCTCTGCTAGATAGGAACTTTGGAGTGATTTTTCATCGCACTTTGAGGGGTGGTTATATGATCCAATTATATTAGCACTGTTGAGAGATTGCACTAGCGAAAGTACGGACCCTAGGCCTCATTTTGAAGCATTGCAATACCGTTTTTGTGCCCGTTTACTATTTGCTACCTTGCTGTTTTTATTTATTAGATTATAAAAATATATTTCTACCATCAATATTACACTTTTATCACCATCTCTTCGTTGAACTAGTGCACCTATGCAATTTGGCATTGTATTGGGTGTGTTGGGGACACAAGAGATTTCTTGTATTTGGTTGCACGGTTGTTTGAGAGAGACCATCTTCATTCTACACCTCCCACGGATTCATAAACCTTAGGTCATCCACTTGAGGGAAAATTGCTACTGTCCTACAAAACTCTGCGCTTGGAGGCCCAACACGAGTCTACAAGAATAAAGTTGTGTAGTAGACATCATGATCCAAATCAACTAAACCATGTCCGATCATCACCTGAGATGGAGTAGTCATCAATGGTGAACATCTCTATGTTGATCATATCTACTATATGATTCACGTTTGACCTTTTGGTCTCCAGTGTTTCGAGGCCATGTCTGTACATGCTAGGCTCGTCAAGTTTAACCCGAGTATTCCACATGTGCAAAACTGTCTTGCACCCATTGTATGTGAACGTAGAGCCTATCACACCCGATCATCATGTGGTGTCTTAGCACGACGAACTGTCGCAACAGTGCATACTCAGGGAGAACACTTATGTAACGCCCACGATGCGACCATATCTCCCACGTGTCGAGGCACGACTTAGACGCATAACCGCATTGTGGTTTTGTTGCAAGATGGGTCGTCTTCACACAATCCCATGTAATGAACAAGAAAGGGATAAAAAGAGTTGGCTTACAATCGCCATGTCACACAATGATCAAATAATTCATACATCATCAGAGTACACACATAGTCCAACTATGGGCAAATCCAAATTAAAAGAAGATAACCCCAAATGCTAGATCCCCGATCGTCCCAACTGGGCTCCACTACTGATCATCAGGAAACAAAACATAGTAACGACCAAGGTCCTCGTCAATCTCCCACTTGAGTTCGGTAGCATCACGTGCAGTTGTTTTGGTAGTATCTGTGAGTCACGAGGAGAAAGAAGAGGAGGCCACGGGATGAAGGGGAGGTCGAGCGGAGGAGTGCACGGGAGGAGGGGATCTCGAGCATGAGGGCGAGGTGGATCGAGGGAGGCTGATGTCTACTACACAACCTTCTTCTTGTAGACGTTGTTGGGCCTCCAAGTGCAGAGGTTTGTAGGACAGTAGCAAATTTCCCTCAAGTGGATGACCTAAGGTTTATCAATCC
The DNA here is from genome assembly GCF_003073215.2 of Triticum urartu. Taxonomy (NCBI): domain Eukaryota; kingdom Viridiplantae; phylum Streptophyta; class Magnoliopsida; order Poales; family Poaceae; genus Triticum; species Triticum urartu. The sequence goes on along the minus strand of NC_053025.1, from coordinate 62,969,085 downwards.
GTGGGAGGCGTAGGATGCAGATGGTCTCTCTCAAACAACCCTGCAACCAAATAACAAAGAGTCTCTTGTCTCCCCAACACACCCAATACAATGGTAAATTGTATAGGTGCACTAGTTCGGGAAAGAGATGGTGATACAAGTGCAGTATGGATGGTAGATATAGGTTTTTGTAATCTGGAAATATAAAAACAGCAAGGTAACTAATGCTAAAAGTGAGCGTAAACGGTATTGCAATGCTAGGAAATAAGGCCTAGGGTTCATACTTTCACTAGTGCAAGTTCCCTCAACAATAATAACATAATTGGATCATATAAGTATCCCTCAACATGCAACAAAGAGTCACTCCAAAGTCACTAATAGCGGAGAATAAATGAAGAGATTATTGTAAGGTACGAAACCACCTCAAAGTTATCCTTTCTGATAGATCTACTCAAGAGTCCATAGTAAAATAACATGAAGCTATTCTTTTCGTTCAATCTATCCTAGAGTTCGTACTAGAATAACACCTTAAGACACAAATCAACCAAAACCCTAATGTCACCTAGATACTCCAATGTCACCTCAAGTATCCGTGGGGTATAATTATACTATATGCATCACACAATCTCAGATTCATCTATTCAACCAACAGAAAGAACTCCAAAGAGTGCCCCAAAGTTTCTATTGGAGAGTCAAGACGAAAACGTGTGCCAACCCCTATGCATAAGTTCACGAGGTCACGGAACTCGCAAGTTGATCACCAAAAGATACATCAAGTGGATCATGTGAATATCCCATTGTCACCACAGATAAGCACATGTAGGAGATACATCAAGTGTTCTCAAATCCTTAAAGACTCAATCCGATAAGATAACTTCAAAGGGAAAACTCAATCCATTACAAGAGAGTAGAGGGGGAGAAACATCATAAGATCCAACTATAATAACAAAGCTCGCGATACATCAAGATCATGCAAATCAAGAACACGAGAGAGAGAGATCAAACACATAGCTACTGGTACATACCCTCAGCCTCGAGGGTGAACTACTCCCTCCTCGTCATGGAGAGCGCCGGGATGATGAAGATGGCCACGGAGAGGGATCCCCCTCCGGTAGGGTGCCAGAACGGGTCTAGATTGGTTTTCGGTGGCTACAGAGGCTTGCGGCGGCAGAACTCCCGATCTAGGTTATTTTCTAGAGGTTTCTGTATTTATAGGAATTTTTGGCGTCGGGAACAAGTTAGGGGGGTCCCCGAGTCGTCCACGAGATAGGGCGGCGCACCCGGGGGGTAGGGAGCACCCCCACCCTCGTGGACGGCCAGAGACTCTTCTGGCCCAACTCTTTTACTCCGGGGGCTTCTTTTGGTCCATAAAAAATCATCAAAAATTGGCACGTCAATTGGACTCCGTTTGGTATTCCTTTTCTGTAAAACTCAAAAACAAGGAAAAAACAGAAACTGACACTAGGCTCTAGGTTAATAGGTTAGTCCCAAAAATCATATAAAACACCATATAAATGCATATAAAACATCCTAGATGGATAATATAATAGCATGGAACAATCAAAAATTATAGATACGTTGGAGACGTATCAAGCATCCCCAAGCTTAATTCATGCTCGTCCTCGAGTAGGTAAATGATGAAAACAGAATTTTTGATGTGGAATGCTACCTAACATATTTATCCATGTAATTCTCTCCATTGTGTCAAGAATATTCAGATCCACAAGATTCAAAACAAAAGTTTAATATTGACATAAAAATAATAATACTTCAGGCATACTAATAAAGCAATCATGTCTTCTCAAAATAACATGGCCAAAGCAAGCTATCCCTACAAAATCATATAGTCTGGCTATGCTCTATCTTCATCACACAAAATATTTAAATCATGCATGCTACCTCTTGAGCACTCCGTTGGTTTTCCTCAAAGAGGAAGGGATGATGCAGCAAAGTAGCGTAAGTATTTCCCTCAGTTTTTGAGAACCAAGGTATCAATCCAGTAGGAGGCTACGCGCGAGTCCCTCGTACCTGCACAAAACAAATAAATCCTCGCAACCAACACGATAAGGGGTTGTCAATACCTACACATCCACTTACGAGAGTGAGATCTGATAGATATGATAAGATAATATTTTTGGTATTTTTATGATAAAGATGCAAAGTAAAATAAAAGCAAAGTAAAAGAAAAAGGAAATAACTAAGTATTGGTAGATTAATATGATGAAGATAGACCCGGGAGCCATAGGTTTCACTAGTGGCTTCTCTCGAGAGCATAAGTATTGTATGGTGGGTGAACAAATTACTGTTGAGCAATTGTGTAACATCCCAGATTTTCAATTTGGAATGTTATACATAGATCATTATTGAGTATCATATTTTATTGCATTTCGTTTCGCGATCCTCGAAAATCCTAAGCAACTCAAGGACCCTTGGAGAGAGTTGGGTATTTCCCGGTTTTCATATTTGATTTTTATCAAATATTGAAACGAGGATGTTGGTTTTAAATTATTTTTCTCTCCGAATAATATTTCATATTAAAATATATGAGAGGAGATAATATGACTTATCCAAAATAATTGAAATATCGGAGGAAAAATATTAAAATCAAATATTTGATTTTATTCGGATTTTATTGTAATTTTATTCGCATTAGAAAAAAATTGCACGTGTTTCAAAGTTGCATTTTAGGGCCAAGAAAATGTTCATCTCGTTCTAAATATTTTATTTAGACGGTGAAAATTTGTTTTGGTATTTTTAGAATTTTATTTTATTTTCTAGGATTTTTTTCCTGTTCGGCGGAATTGTTAAAAAAAAAAACTTCAGGCGCCGGCTGGGCCGAAACCCAGCCGGGCCGGCCCATCTCCCCGTGCCGCCGTCTTCCACCAGGATGCGCCGCCGCCGCCGACTCGGACAAGAGTCCGAGCCAGACTCCTCCGCCGCTGCTTTGCCGCCTCCTCCAAGCCACCTCCCCCCTTTATATGCCGCCCAAGCCCCCGCCACAACCACCAACCCCGCTGCCCCCGCAGCCCGCCTCCCGAGCCGCGCCGCCGCCTCCCGTGCCTCGCCGCCGCAGCGCCGCCACCGCCCCTCGCCACAGCGCCGCGTCGCCATCGCCCCGCAAGCCCGCCGCCGAAGCCCCAGCCCGCCGGAGCCCCGCGCCTCGTCGGATCCGACGAGGTAGCCGTTCGCCGCCGGTTTTCTCTAGAAAACCGATTCAGTTTTTTTTGAAAACCCTAGTTCGTTTTTTAGATCGGTTCGCCGGTTTTTCTCGGTTTAGTTATTTAGCGGACGTTCGTCCGTATGTTCGTTTAAACGAACGGTTTTCGCTCGTTAGTTACAGACAACGAACGCTCGTTCGTTAGCCTGTTCGTCAGTTTTCTTTTATCGGATTTTTCCACGATTATTCTCGATCACGATTTCTGATCCGATTTTCGTTTCAGTTTATCTTTTCGCTCGTTTATCGGAATCAGGCGATTCAAGCGCCTGGATCTTCGTCTCGAAACCCTCTTTCTTTTTAATAAACTTAAACAAGATTTTGGCACAGTAAAATTTGACCTTAGTCCAGATTAGTAAACGGACCTTGTTTTTGTCGCCGTTTGAGTTTCGTTGCTCCATTTGATTTGATTCTTTTTGCAAACCGGAGTTCTTAAGTTGAACTTTCTGGTCAATCTCTCTTATTTGAGTTTTGCCCATGCATCTTTGCTTGATTGCTTATGTATGCTATTGTTTGTTGGCGACAGAATTCCCGGAGTGCGAAGCGTGCTTCCACGAGTCTGTAGGTTTTGCGGATCATCAACAAGGCAAGTAACACATTGATTATACTCTTTCCATACCCAGTTTTTATGCATTAGTTCAATCCTCAAACATTGCATGGTTAGGATGTCATTAACATGTGGGTTGGGAAGTAGTTGATGAGGTAGAACCTATTGCCCTGTTATATTCAAACCTTGGGAGTTACTTCGACGTGTTGCTTATATTGTTATGCTATGCTCGTAGACGTGGATTGGGTTTGAGTGAAATCCATGAAAGATGTGAGATTGTTAATTAATGGTTCAACTTAAGGTGGCAACTTGAATACACATCTGGGTGGATTGAGGCACCTGGAGAATCTAGTGTTGCCTGTATTTTTGGAGATCCCGGGGTTCTGTGTGATTTTCCTATGGACCACCACCCAGGCTCAAAGGGAACTGAGATGATTCATGCTAGAAACTTCCGTGTGCAGCCACAAGCTATTATGGGCTCTAGCATAGTTAAGTAAGTTATGTGAAGCTCTCGAAGAGGTGGATCAGCAGGTAGAGGGATGTATGTTTGGTATGGTCTGCACGGAGTAGAGAGTTAATGTTTCCGAAAGACTGTGTCTCGATCATCCGTTTCTCAAACACCATGTAGTGCGAGAAAACCAACGGAGGCGATCGAGTCTTGTGGGGAAAAGTGCGCAAACCTCTGCAGAGAGTACAATCTAATCATGGTTAGCCGTGTCCCCGGTTATGGATAATCTTGAGTATCTAGTACTTGAAGTATCTTAAGTATCTCATCACTCTTAATTAATAATGTTGGGTTGATAATTACTTTTAATTGGGATTGAGTTGGAGGAACCTTCTCAATGATGTTTCAACTACCATGATAGTTAAATTAAAATCTATTCCTTTGTTGTAGGAAAAAATTGGCTTTTCGCAAAAACTATAACCATAGAGCTTTCCACCAGCCAAATATGCATGTAGTGATAGCATTATTCTGTTCTTGCTCTACTATGTTATATTGCCAGCATATTCCATGTGCTGACCCGTTTTCGGGCTGCAACGTATTATGTTGCAGACTTTTCAGACGAGGAGTAAGGTTCGTTAGGTCGTTGCCGTGCAGCTCAGCTATGCCGTTGGAGTTGATGGACTCACTTTATCTTCCAAGCCTTCCGTCGTTATCGTATTAGATGGCCTTACGCCATATTTATTGTAATAAGTTCTCTTTTGAGACATTCGATGTAATAAGTGTGTGATTGCTACTCTGTTATAAATCCTTCGAGTACTGTGTGTGTCAGCATTACCGATCCAGGGATGACACTGAAGCACAGAGACTTGACCGTTTGAGGTCGGGTCGCTACAAATTGACAGAATTAAGCATAGTTATGAGAATATCTAGGTATGATCATGTATATAGGCATCACATCCGAGACAAGTAGAGCGACTCCTGCCTGCATCTACTACTATTACTCCACTCATCGACCGCTATCCAGCATGCATCTAGAGTATTAAGTTAATGAAAACAGAGTAACGCCTTAAGCAAGATGACATGATGTAGAGGGATAAACTCATGCGATATGATGAAAACCCCATCTTGTTATCCTCGATGGCAACAATACAATACGTGCCTTGCTGCCCCTACTGTCACTGGGAAAGGACACCGCAAGTTTGAACCCAAAGCTAAGCACTTCTCCATTGCAAGAAAGATCAATCTAGTAGGCCAAACCAAACTGATAATTCGAAGAGACTTGCAAAGATAACCAATCATACATAAAAGAATTTAGAGTAGATTCAAATATTGTTCATAGATAGACTTGATCATAAACCCACAATTCATCGGTCTCAACGAACACACCGCAAAAAGAAGATTACATCGAATAGATCTCCACAAGAGAGGGGGAGAACATTGTATTGAGATCCAAAAAGAGAGAAGAATCCATCTAGCTACTAACTATGGACCTGTAGGTCTGAGGTAAACTACTCACACTTCATTGGAGGGGCTATGGTGTTGATGTAGAAGCCCTTCGTGATCGATGCCCCCTCCGGCGGAGCTCCGGAACAGGCCCCAAGATGGGATCTCGTGGATACAGAAAGTTGCGGCGGTGGAATTAGGGTTTTGGCTCCGTATCTAATCGTTTGGGGGTACATAGGTATATATAGGAGGAAGGAGTACGTCGGTGGAGCAACAGGGGGCCCACGAGGGTGGATGGCGCGCCTGGGGGGGGGGGGGTAGGCGCGCCTCCCTACATCGTGGCCTCCTCTTTTGTGTCTTGACGTAGGGTCCAAGTCTCCTGGGTCTTGTTCTGTAACATCCCAATTTTCAGTTTGGATGTTTATAAATAGATCATTCATATGCATCCATGATTTATGCATTTTTTCCTCCATTTGTTTTATTTGATTTTTGATCCAAGGAACTTTGAGCAACTCAAGGACCAAAAGAGAGAGTTGGAAGTTTCCCTAAAAACCAATTTTGATTTTTTTTCGAAGTTGGGAGATTGGATCAAATTTGGTTTCACCAAAATTCATTTCCATTATATCAAAAATAAAACAAAGAGAGAAGATAAAATGACTTCTTCAAAAATAGAAAGAAAATATTGGAAATTGAATTTGGCACCAAAATATATTTGTTGGGTTTTATTTGCACTTTATTTTATTAGTTTAGCAAAAATGTTTATTTTTTAACTTGCATTTTAGGACAGATAAAAGTTCACTAGGACATATATAAGACCATATAACTATGTGAATTTTCTGGGAATTTTTTAGGCTAACTTTTATTTGTATTTTCGGTGTTTCTTTGCTTCTGTAAAAAACCTTTCTAAAACGTGGGCAGCCAAGGCCCAAGGAAGGCCCAGCCTTCTTCACGACAGGAGGTCGTCTTCAACCTCATGTACGAGAGCAGGAAGCACGTACGCAGCACTCCCACCCAACGCCCCCCCCCCCCCCCCCCCCCCCCCCGCTCCAAAACCGCTCTGAATCGGTTCCCCTCGCCTCCCTCTATCTTTTCCCCTTCACTAGTGCGCCTTAATTCCTCCTCTAATGGCCATTAGAAGCCCAAGTAACAGTCACCATTAACATCATAAAGTTGGCAACGCTCAGCTCATCTCCAGACCTCCCCAAGCCCTATATAAAGCACCCCTGGGAGCCCCTCTCACCCCTCGTCTGAAGCCCTCTCCTTCTGGAGTTTTTCCCCCTCTCTAACCTCGCCAATTGCTCGTCGGAGTTCATGTATTCCGGCGGCTTCTCCACCACGCCAGGAGACGAGAACTATCCCGTCGCACTGCTGCTCGGATCCGCCTCATCGTCCTCTACACCGTCCCGCACACATCCTTCGCCGAAGCACACCGGATCCACCATCTTCCTCATCTCCGGCGAAAAGTCCGGTGAGCACCCAGCCAACCAATCAGAAAGTGCCACTTGGCATCTGGCCGAATTTATTTCTCTTTTTCCAGTATTTTTCCAATCTCAGATTCTAGATCAATTCTTGGTTCTAGTATAACTTTAGTTCTATAGATCCGATTTAGTTGATTCTTTTTCCTACCGCTTCATAAAAATATCCTCTATCCAGAGAACCAAACGAAAAATATTTTTGAAAATGTTATATTTGAATTTAAACAGATCTGGATTCAAACTTCATTAGGTCGTAACTCAAGTTTCGTAACTCCGTTTTAGGTGATTCTTTTTGCAAATCGAAGATCGTGACGTGTACTTTCTGTTAAACCCAAACACACATATTTTTGCTACTATAAAAATTATGTTCTGTACAGAAACTTTATTTGGTTGTTTTTGAAGTTTTCCGAAGTCCTCTCTTTGTTTTCTTTTTGATTCTTCGCTTGTATGCTTATGTATGTTATTGCTTGCTTACGCTAGATCATCCGGAGTGTGAGGCTTGCTACTACGAATCTTTAGTTGAACGGTCATCAGCAAGGCAAGTTCACAATTTGATCATAATTTTCAATACCCAGTTTTTACTATGCATTAGTTTCACCCTCAAAGATTGCATGAATAGGATTGGGAACATGTGGTTATGCTATGTAGTTCATGTGGTAGGAACCTATGACCTTTGATCACCCCGGGAATATTCGTTATATCATATATTGCTTAGCCATGCTCGTAGACGGAGATTGGTATGTGTGATCCATGCAAGTTGCAAGAGTTAATAATTTTGGGATAACCTAAGGTGGCAACTTTAATACACATTTTGGTGGATTGTTTGGGGCACCTGGAGAAACCAGTGCTTGCCCAAGGGGAATCTCGGAGTACCCGTGTGATTACCCTAGGTCCGCCACCCAGGCTCAAAGGGATCATAAGATATTTCATGCCTAGAAACTTTCGTGTGCAGCCACAAGCCATTATGGGCTCCGGCATAGTTGAGTAAGTTGTGTGACCTCTTTTCGTGGTAGACTAGCTGATGTAGGGGAAAGTAGGTGTACCGGTCTACCCAGGGTTTGGAGGAAATACTTCAGAAAGGCTATGTCTCGATCTTCCGATCATGGAGGTGGTCGAGTCTTGTGGGGAAAAGTGCGCAAACCTCTGCAGAGTGTACAAACTAATCATAATTAGTTGTGTCCCCGGTTACGGACATCTTGAGTATCAAGAAGTGAATTATTGGTTGATCTCATCACTCTATTTAATGAAATTATTGGGTTACTAATAACTTGGTAATTTTTTGAGATTGAGTTGGAGGAACCTTCTCAATAATGGCATTTTAATTTAGTATTAAATAAAAAATTATTCTTTTTTGTAGGGTAAAATTGGCTTTATGCAAAAATTAAACTTAGAGCCTCCACCAGCTAAATTTTCATATAGAGATAGTCCTTTTATTTATTATTATTCTATGGCGCGAAATTGCCAGCATATTCCATGTGCTGACCTACACGGCTGCAACTTCTCATGTTGCAGACTTTTCCGATGAGGATTAAAGGTGCGATAGGTCGTTGATCTGCACTCAGTTTGCCGTGGAGTTGGATGGACTCATTTACCTTTGAAGCTTCCACAGTTATTTTTATTTTAGATGGCCTTTGACCATATTATTGTAATAAATACTCTTTTGAGAACCTCGATGTAATAAAGTGTGATTCGACTCTGTTATAATTCCTCGAGTACTGTGTGTGTCAGCATACCGATCCAGGGATGACACTTAAGTACAGAGACTTCGATCCATTTTGGGTCGGGTCGCTACAAGATGGTATCAGAGCACACGCTGACTGTAGGACGCGACCACTAGGAAATGGAAACCCATAGGAAGAAAACTTTATTTTATGACTTCCTTAAATATTCGTTGGTCTATACTCTTCTCTATTCATTTCTATCTCTTCTCCACTTCAATAAAATAGTTGTTGAACCCCATCACCAAGTTGCTCAGCCCGATGAGACCATGACCTATGAAGGCATCATTGACGAAGAAGAAGAAGCTAGAGTTGACATTGATTTGAAGAGATTTAGTTCAGACCACCACTATCAAGTTGAGTCCAACGAATGATTGCGGTAGTATGAAGAGATCATATATCTTGTGGATATGACCTTACCTGTAGGTTCTTGCTTCTGTGGTGTGATTTGTGTGAATTGCTTGATTTGAAATTTTCTTGCTATCATAAGCATATGGGTAGTGATTTCTCTCATTAGGCCCTTATTCTATTCTAATTTCTCATCCACTCTAAACCTAACAGATGCCTCCAAGACGTGACCCGGAATTCCCACCGGAACTTACCCAGTTGATCCAGAACCAGAATGCCCTCATGCAGCTGCTCATCCAGAATCAGAACCAGAACAACAACAACAACCCACCACCACCACCCCCAGTCGACAACCTTACCCGTTTCCTGAGGTTGAACCCACCAGTGTTCTCTAGCAGCACGGAGCCGATCGTTGCAGATGACTGGCTTCGCAAGATCGGAAGAGAGCTGACCACCGCGGGATGCACTGACGCTGAGAAGGTGCGCTTTGCCGCACATCAACTGGATGGACCAGCAGCCTCGTGGTGGGAGAATTACACCACCACATTCCCCATAGCCAATGTGACTTGGGATCAGTTCCAACAGGCGTTCCGTACCGCACATGTTTCAGCGGGAGCTATGAGTCTAAAGAAGCGTGAGTTCCGCAACTTACGCCAAGGAAATCGTTCTGTTGGTGATTATGTGGAGGAATTCAGCAAGTTATCCAGGTATGCTCCCGGAGACGTGGCTAATGATGCCGCTAAGCAGGAGAAATTTCTTGAGGGACTAAACGATGATCTGGGGCTTTAGTTGACTGTGGCTACTTTTAACAATTATCAAGAGTTGGTCGACAAGGCTCTCATTCTGGAAGGCAAGCAGCAGCAGGTGGAGAATCGCAAGAGGAAGTACGGACAAGGAAAGTACAACTCTGGAGTTCAGCAGAAGCCCCGCTATACCCCATACACAGGAAATAATGGATCAGGATCCGGCAAGTATGGTGGACACACTCACCATAACCATGGAGGAAATTCACATCATGGAGGGAATGGACACAACCATAATGGACATAGGAATGGCAATGGGAACGGAGGAAACAACAATCAGCATCAGTCCAACCCCACTACACCGGCAAAGAAGGATCTGAGCCACATTACCTGTTTCAAGTGCGGGAAAACCGGACACTACGCCACTAAATGTCCCGAGGCGAAGAACGGGAACGGAAATGGAAGCTCTGGAGGCAAGAAGCCCAATCCCTTCACCAGAGGTCAGGTGAATCACGTCAATGTGGAGGAAGTTTATGACCAGCCTGACATCGTTATTGGTAAGTTCTTGGTTAATTCATTTACAACCCTTGTTCTTTTTGACACTGGTGCATCACATTCATTCATATCAAGGGGATTTGTGGATAAGTTTAAGTTGCCGACCGTAGCCCTTAAAACACCTATGTTATTGAGTTCCCCAGGAGCAGAGTATATGGCTAGTCGGGGATGTTTTTAGTTGCCATTGACTATAGGGAGACACATTTTCCCCACAGACCTCATCATCCTAGAATCACAAGGATTGGACGTAATTCTAGGCATGGACTGGCTATCCAAGTATGAAGGGAATATTGATTGTGCCCGTAAGTCGATTCTTCTCACCACCCCAGAGGAGAAACGGATCAAGTATGTGGCGAGGCATACCACTACAAAAAAAATACACTTCCGTGATGATACATGTTTGTCACAGTAGGTCGCTTTTTTTATCATGCATGTACACCCATGACAAATTTATGACAGAATCAAGATAGTCATACCTGTGCTGTCGTAGAAGTGTTCCATGACATTACCAAAATTATCATCACAGAAGTGTCCACTTCCATGACGATAAATCACGAGTCACAGAAGTGCTTTCGTCAAGGGTGACTGACACGTGGCATCCACCATAACGGAACACTGTTAAGCTATCGGGTCGGTTTTTGGATCCGATAACCCGTTAACAGCCCCGACCAATGGGAAATTTCCACGTGTAAAATTCTTATTGGCCGGACGAAACACGTGTCAGCTCGTCAGTGGGTCAGATATGCCCCTATGATATGTCGACACGTGGCACGGCCCAACAGTGGCCCATTCTGGTGAAAAAGGCCGGCCCAGTAAAAATTAGTAGGCTGGCCCATATAAGGCCTACTTGTGTCAGGTCCATTTAAGCCCACGAGCCATATGAGATGTGCCAATTCGGCCCGTTAAAGATTTGACACCATTGCAGCCCATCGTCAGTTCGAGCCCGTTAGCAGCCCACTATATACTTGGGCTCAATATCGGCCCGATGAGATTTCGGCCTATTAACGGCCCATTTAATGGATGGGCCAATTTTCAGGATGTATATCTTTCGGCCTTTTAGCGACCCATTTAAATGTTGGGCTAATTTTTGGCCCGGTGTGTCTTTCAGCCTGTTGACGGCCCATAAATCTGATGTGCCATTTGTAGTCGGACCTCAGTTTCAGCCTTTTAGTGGCCCATTTAAGTGTTGGGCCAATTTCTGGCCCGGTGTCACTTTCAGCCTGTTGACGGCCCATAAATCAGTTGGGCCAATTGTAGTCGGACCTGAGTTTTGGCCTTTTAGCGACCCATTTAAGTGTTGGGCCAATTCCCGGCCCTGTGTGCCTTTCGGCCTGTTAACGGACCATAAATGAGTTGGGCCATTTGTAGTCGGACCTTAATTTTGCCCTCTTAACGGCCCATGCCCTTCGTGGTCCAATACCAGCCCGGTTTCTCTTTAGGCCTGCTAAAGGCCCACAACACAGTTGGACCGTTTACAATACGGCCTGACTTTCGGCCTCTTAGCGGCCCATGCTCTTCATGGTCCAATACAAGCCCGCTGTCTCTTTCGGCATGCTAAAGGCCTACAGTATAGCTGGGCCATATGTAGCCCAAACTTAGTAACGGCCTGTTAACGGCCCATGAAATAAATTGGGGCCACCTGTTGCCCGCTTCGATGTCGGCGTGTTAACGAACCGGGAGGTAAGAGGGCCGACCATTAACTTTCGGCCTAGTAACGGCCCATTAACTCAATGGGCCCACTAAAGTTCGTTCATGTCTTTAGGCCAAATTAGATAATTTGAGCCCATTACGACGAGCAAAGGTACGGCATACAGGGAATAACGTTGCACATCCAGAATATATTACAGGAAATTACATCCACTGGGCAATCAAAGATTGATGCTAGTGCAAATAAATGAGCAGAACCTAACCATCTACAACGTCACAATCTGCAACCTCAGCACAGATGACGCCCATAAGTATGTGGGCAAGTTCTTGCTGCTTTGCCACACTGTCTCTGAAAACATTGATCAGTTGTTGGGTTGCACGACTCTGCACCTCTGATTCATCCACCATTTCCATCATTGCTTCAGCCATTAATTGGTTCACAAACATACATTTATTCCATTGCATTCGAGACAGAGGATACTGAATAGATTCAGATGGCGATTTTGGCAGGCTTGTATTATTGATAGTGGAGAGTGTCTTGACCACTGCATCATAACATAAATTAGGACGGGAACCAAACAGATTAATCATGAGTTATTGCCATATTACCTGGCCTAGATTTACTGGAAAGAAACAATGGGGTTACCTTGCTGTTTTCAGAGTTTGTCTTCTTATCTTCAGCAGCCTGCACAAAATTAACACACTAGCATTGCTATCATTGGCCAAGTCAGATAATAGGAAAGCAACATTGACACAACGAACGTTTGGGAAACTAGCCTACACCAAATTAACACAATATGGCACAACTATCATCAGCCAGGTAAGGTAATACGAAAGCAACATTGACCCAATGAATGAATGGGCAACCAGAGAAGCACTACAATTCAGTAATGTGCGTGATATGAGATAGCACATTCATGCAGCTCAGTACGCAAAACTATCAGGCAGTTTTCCTTACAAAAATCAACATTGGCGCCTTTAACATTTTGCTACAACTAATTTTAGATCAGATAAAGGTTAGATTCACGCCGATTAACAAAATACATGCTGATGTAAAAATATAGTGATATACAACAGGTACTTACATCAGCACTGGAGCACAGAGAATTCCCGCAAGATATTTTCCTCGAATACGATCCCAATGGAGGAAGTCTTGTATCGTTTAACCTTATTTTCTAAAAGAGAGACATGTAAGAAACATGTAGAAAATATGATCAGAATGCTATAAAATTTCATGATGCGAGGATACGACCACGCTTCTTAGAATGGAGTTGACATTCTTTTGCTGGACTGGAGCGGACTAGTTCTTTGGCCACTGGAATCTGCTTATTATCAGTGGGAGTTGGGTTTCTCTGTGCTGGAGCAGTATCTATGAAAAATGGAGTTGGTTTATTATCTCCTGGCATTTGGATCTTTTGCAAAGACCTGGTTTGTAACCCTTCAGATTCTAACATAGCCGGATTCCCCTTGCATGCCTTATATAGAAGAATGGTGATTCGGTTATAAAACATGCTACAACAGAGATGGAATAGGTACTGAAGAATAGAAAGGCATGACATATTGACATGTATTCACTCCATCCGGAAATAAATGGATGGGTCTAGGCGTATTTTAGTTCTAGATACATCCAGTTTTATCCATTTCTGCGACATTTAATCCGGGCGGAGGGAGTATGATGTAAGAGCTAGGGATACAACAGGACAACACAGTCAAAAAACACTGAAAAACCCACTGTAGAACCAAAGTATTCAAACCCACTGATATGAGATAGTACACTCATGCAGCTCAGGATGCAAAACTACCAGGCAGTTTTCCTTGTAAAAATCAACATTGTGGCCTTTAATCATACATTTTGCTACAACTAAATTTAGATCAGATAAAGCTTGGATTCACGCCAATTAACAAAATACATGCTGATGTAAAAATATAGTGATATACAACAGGTACTTACATCTACATTGGAGCACAGAAAATTCCTGCAAGAATCTTTCCTCATAAACGATACCATTGCAGAAAATCTTCTATCTGTTAAGCTTATTTTCTAAAAGAGAGATGGGTAAGAAACATGTAGAAAATATGATCAGCATGCTATGCAAGGATGCGCACACGCTTCTTAGAATTGAGTTGACATATTTTTGCCGGACTGGAGCGGACTAGTTCTTTGGCCACTGGAATCTGCTTATTATCAGTAGGAGTTGGGTTTCTCTGTGCTGGAGCAGTATCTATAAAACTGGAGTTGGTTTATTATCTCCTGGCGTTTGGATCTTTTGCAAAGGCCTTGTTTGTAACCCTTCAGATTCTAACATAGTCGTCTTCCCCTTGCATGCCTTGTATAGAAGAATGGTGCTTTAATTATAAAACATGCAGCAGCAGAGAAATGGAATAGGTACTGAAGAATAGAAAGGCATGACATATTGACATGTATTCCCTCCATCCGGAAAAAAATGGATGGGTCTAGGCGTATTTCAGTTCTAGATACATCCTTTTTATCCATTTCGGCAACATGTAATTCGGACGGAGGGAGTATGGTGTAAGAGCTAGGGATACGACAGGACAACACAGCAAAAAACACTAGTTGAATGTAAAACTGTATGCTAGCGGAATGTAAAACAGGAAGGCATGACATATTTACATGCATGATCAGAATGCTAAGCACATGGCATTGCAACCGAGTAGATACACTCCAGGACATTATATGCATGTTGTACCCATATCACAAGCCAAGTTAGAGGAAGGACCTTGTGGGGTGAAGAGGATTCATCATCTTTCTGCAAGTCTTCTGAAGAACTGCCTTTACATGTTCCATCATATTGGGTATCATTGACATCAAGTTTATTGGCCTTTACATTGCTCCGTGAGGTTCTTGTGGATATATTAGTGTGTGCAATTATATCTGACATGCATGGAAGACAACTAGTAGTTAGATTTATGTAATGAGTGCCTGTAGGAGACGACATAAATAGTAGGACTGGGGTTAACTAGCAGCAACAGGTCTCATAAACTAAAGGGAGAACACAGATGAAAGCTACAGAATATGTATCGTTTGTACTCGAGATTAACTAGATGGCACACAAAACTATTAAAGAACAACATAGGAAATACTAGAAGTGGTATAATACTATAATCACCAGCCTGTGGGATAGCATTGGCTGATGGATGATAACTATGGAACAGTGTTAACTAAAGAACAAGTATCTTAGCTGAACAATGGAACAACGTTAACTCCTGAACAAGACCTGTAAGAGATCAACATGAATATACAGTGAAATGTGATGATCTATTTTCCATGCTTAGATGAATAACAAAGCCATAAATGTTGCACACAAGTAAGATGAGGGTACAACCTATCGGGCTGCCATCCATAGGAGTGAGCATCATGTGCTGACTTGTCGATGGCCCTGCAGTTGTTGTGGCTGTGCATGTCGGGCATGCACATTCGATGCAGGGAACTGTTGAGTGGGGACTATAGCTCCCTTCTGGTGTATGCTTCCCTTGTTGGAGCACCTGCGGTGAGTCGGAAGACGGTGTGTCTGAAGATGCAGATAACGCATAATGTTAAGAACGACATATCTCTTTGATCTGAAGAAATACACTGAGATCAATAGCAAGGTACGAGAGTGGTCACACGTCTGTTGACTGAAGACTAAATTGGGGTCACACGATTTTATTTTATTTTGGCACTGTCCGATCTACGCCGGATGGCTGGCCATCTTGTGCCTCCTGGCTGACACTGTTCGGAATCTTCCCCGAAGAGCCAGCGACCAACGGCAGAGCAGCCTGCCTCCGCCGTCCATGGCCCCGGCCAAAACCCCGCTCCCCACCCCACCGCACGGTCGTGGTTGCGCCGCCCTCGGGCCAATCCACAAAGACTCCCCGTCATCCAGATCCGGCGGCAGTACCTTCAACCCACGCAACTCTAAAAGATAGCCATCTAAGCGCTGCTTCCGCGGCGAACTTGCGGCACCGCACCCTTACGTTAGACACCAGCCAACCGGCATCCTAGGAGCTCCGCCGCCTCGAGGGGTGCTACTTCCTATTGCAAATCGATTGGCCCAGAATAAAAATTCAGACAACTGACGCCTAAATAAAGTGATTTGAGATGAGGGTGCGACCTATCTGGCGGCATGGTGAAGTAGGCAGGTCCAGCTGCCGAGTCAGTGAGGCCGGCGCAGTTGCGGTGGCGACCGGCGGTAGGGAAAGAGCGATGTCGCGACGGTCGACGGCTACGCCGAAGCAGCGCCAGGACTCTGGACGGATCCAAAGTTGGAGCCGCTCCGGCGCCATGAACAACGGCGGGGGTGAATTGGCTCTGGTATGGTTCACGCGGCCGTCGTCGAGGCAGCACCGGCAGCACGGAGTAAGAGGCACACGGCCCAGTGCACGACGGCAAATGGACAGCGTCTCCGGCATTAGGGAGGAGGGCGGCTGTGAAATTGGTGCGGTGGGGGCGCCATGGAGGTGGGGCTAAGGTTTCGCGGCTCGGGAGAAGGGAGCTTCCCGGGGAGAAGGTGATTTGGCGCCCACGAGGTATGAATGGGTGCGGGCGGGGGGGGGGGGGGGGGGGGGGGGGGGGGGGGATTGGGAGGGGAGTGGAACCATGTCTTACGGACGCATTTGTCTGAAATGTGAGGGGGAGTTACAGTTCTACCCTTGCCTATAGGCTTCTCGGCTTGGGTCTGTGTACTGAGGGTCGGGGATAGTAGAGTAACTTTGCTTCTCCCCAAATAGTGGGCGGGAGCGATTTCAGGCGAGGAGGGCGTGTTTTGAACTATAGTGGGCGCGAGCAATTTCGGGCGAGGAGAGCGTGTTTTGAAATAGTGGGCGCGAGCTATTTCGGGCGAGGGGACTGTGTTTTGCCGACCATGGTTTATGAATTATTCGGCACATGTCATTTCGGCCGAGGAGAAGGCGCGCTTGGATGAAGTTATGAACCTACCCTCGATGTACAACGGGCCAATTGATGCGTGTCCCACATAGGACGGTAATTTCGTGTCTCCCATTTATTTGCTCGGGCGAATTCCACCGAGCAGAGAGGATGTTTAACGGTTCATTCAAATTTTACGAGAACGAGCATCCACGTCCACCTTACCAAGTCGATTCGGATCAAATTTTGAAATATTAGCTTGCCACTTCTTTTTTAGATGGAGAGATGATGCTCGGGAGTAATGTGTTTTTACATGCTCGTTGCTAGCGATTTACTATATGACAAATAGTTGACCCACTCAAAAACGCGAATCAAACCCAAAATGAAATATCTCGATTCAATGAAATAGCTCGTTCAGTAGGTCAAAATAGTGAACTAAATCCAAAATTGAACACCTCATTCGAGTAGCATGTTGTACAGTATTATAGTACTCCATGAACATGTTGAAAGTCAAATTAATGAACTTGTTTGATATACGCATATATACGTTCATGTGTGGATTGCAGACAACATGTTCTCCAATTTAAATATTTGAATGCAAGTTTATATCGAAACATGATTTATATCAGTCTTTGATGCATAAAACGCGACCTCTCCCTTTCCCGGACTCCTGTTCTCTCTCTCTCTCTCTCGCCGACAATCTTCAATTCTGTCGCACGCATCCGACACAAAAACCTTGTTGGTCCCTCTCCCTTTCTCTCCATATCTCTCTCTCTCTCTCTTTGTGTGTGTGTGGGGGGGTCTTTCTAGTTCGCATGCATATATACACCATCTATAGGTCTCTCTCGGACACTATGTATGATACTCTAGCTAGTCCAAGCTAGATATCTTGGGTGCACTCATCGTACGCACACAGATTCCTTGGCTCTTTGCCTGTAACTCTCTCATGCACCACTATGTCGTCTCGGAGCTCTTCCCCCCCTCTCTCAAAGTCTCCATCCGCCTGGGTCACACATACACATGCATATCTCACTCGCACTCGATAGGCCCATCTAAAACTCTATCTCTCCCCCTCATTCTTTCTCCATCTCACACATGCACACACACAATCTCATGCCCAGCTAGCCAAGTATGATGGTCTCTCACTCAATTGTAGGCACACGCAGTCCCCCCTATATGTATATGACTAGCTAACCTTAGTCTCCATCACAAACATGTGCATGGTCTATCTCGATTTCTCTCGGGGAATCTTTCTATCGCGCACGCACTCCCTCGATCTCCCACCTATATAGTCCCCTCACGATCTCGACGGGATCTCTCTATCACAAACACACCCTCTCTCTCCCTCCCCATGCGTCCATGCCATCCATGTGTCCCTCTGGACCTTTGTTCCTTGTTGGCCACACCTCTATTGGACATGTGCTACAGGGGTGTCTCTCTCCGTTGCAAACAATCACACACTAGCTATCTTCGTGTATCTCCTCGCCTCGCTTTTCCATCTCGGAGATGCATGCGTGATATGTTCGCATAAGAAACGAAAAAACACTCTCTCTTTCTATTTTATCGTTTGTTGTCACTTTCTCTTTCACACGCATACTCTTTTTGCACACTTACTCATTCTCCTTCACACGCACTTGATCTGTCTCGACTAAGGCACTCTCCTCGGTCCATAGCATACAGATTTATTGAGAAGTCAAACATCACAAAGTTTGACCATGTACGTGGAGAAAAAGAATTACATCTAGTACGGCAAACATATACCATTAGATTCACCATGGGATGTAGTTTTGTATGATGTATCTTTGGTATTGTAGATATAAATAACATTTGCGTAAACCTGATCAAAGTTTCCAAAGTTTGACTTCTAAAAAATTTACATGCACTGCATTATCGAGCGGATGGAATATCTCTTTCCCCCTCTCAGCTATCTGACGCACCACTCAGCCTTATCGGGGCTCCTCAATCTCTCTCAAACTTTATTGGTCAGTTTGGTTCGTGACCTGACCCTCATGCCTTGATGGCTGGTACTTCCTGTTGTGGATGTGAGATGTAAAATATTTTTGCCTTGCCAAGCTTCTGTGGTGCTGAAGCGTTTGGTTCATGCCTAGGCCAGGCAAAGCATCAACGTCCCATCAATCAATCCATGCATCAATTATTTAATGCTAATATCCATCCATGTTGCTGTTAGCCTCGTGGCCACACGACCAGGCACGGCCAGGCGTTCGAAATCGGTCGCCTGGGCCAGGCTACTTGCAGTGTTTGGAGTTCAGCCAGGCTAATTAAAGTGCAAGGGAACCCAGGCCAGGCGGGCTTTCTTTTTCACAGGGTAGCAACCAAACAAGCGTGCATGAAATCCAGCCACAACCCCAGGCCAGGCAAAAGATGCTCAGGACGCAAGCCAAACTGGCCTTATATCTCCCTGGTTCACACATACACATGTCTCGCTCACGCTATACATATAGACCCATCCAACACTCTCCGCCCTTGTTCTCTCTCCATGTGACACGCACCCCCCTAAGTACCATAATCCCTCAATCCATCATAGGCGCAAGCACTCCCCCCCTCGATCCTAAGTATGATTATCTCTTACTAGCCATCAGGAACACACGTATTGTCTCCTTCCATCCATACGTCTATCTCGATATTTCTCGGGGCATCTTCTATCGCGCACACACCTTGTCACTCGATCTCCCACCCATGTAGTCCCATCACGATCTCCAGGGGATCTCTCTATGACAAACATACACTCTCTCCTCCCCATGTCTGCATTTTCTCCGTACGTCTCTCTAGACCTCTCTCCCTTGTTTGTCAGACCCCTCTTGGCCACGTGCTAGGGGTCTTGCTCTCTCGGTTCCAAACAACCACACACTATCTCCTCACCTTGCCTCCGTTGTCGAAGATGCATGTGTGATATGTTTGCATAAGACACGTACGCTTTTTCTCTACTTTTATCGTGTGTTGTCCATGTCTCTTTCACACACGCACACACACTTTTTTCACACACTCTCTCTCTCTCTTGTTAGGGACTCTGTCACGTCCATAAGCATATGGATGTTTTGAAAAGTCAAACCTCAGAAAAGTTTGACCAGGTATATGTGGAGAAAAGCATTTACATCTGGAACGATCATTAGATTCATCACAACATGTACTTACTTCATACTATCATTTATCTTTGGTATTGTAGATATAAGTAATTTCTTTATAAACTTGGTCAAAGTTTCAAAAGTTTGACTTAAAAAAATGTTGGAACTACATTATCGAACGGAGGGAGTGGCTCTTTCTCTCTCTCTCTGCTATCTCTCACAGGCCTCCCCTCTCACTCGAACTCTCTATACCGACGGATTATACGCTCACTGTGTCAGCGTATAGCTCCGTATATTGTTTAGTTGACCGGTCAACCAATCCACATGCTGCCTTGTCAGCTCATGTTCTATATCTTCGTGTGCTGGCCCATGTGGCAGTGGGTGAAAATAAGTAAACTAGAGGCCCATCTGACACGCGGTGAAGTAAACAAAGTTGAAACCACTCGGGGTAGCACCCCGCACGGTAGTAAATTAAGGGCACATTGAGGACAAACTTCTTGTGCGGGAAGGACGCACTCGCTCACAATTCACCACTGCGCGGCGGCATGCACAGAAGGACGCACTCGCGCACACCCAGCACACAACACACACCAGCACACGTGTACACCGGTGTCGCCGCCGGTTGAGATGGACGGCGAGGCAGCCAACAAGCGGAGGCGGCTCGAGCCAAAACTGCATCCGGCGAGCCTGGACTTCATCAGCAGCCTCCCCGATGACACACTGCTCGTCATCATCGGCCTCCTCCCCACCAAATCTGCCGTGCAGACCGCCCTGCTCTCCCGGCGGTGGCGCCCCCTCTGGCACTGCGTCCCCCTCAACCTCACCGTCGACAGCTGCCTCTGCGACGGGGATCACAAACGCATGGCCGCAGTCTCCAAGATCCTTTCATCGCACCCTGGGCCAGCCAAACGCCTTGACATCCGCATGTTCAGTACCAACTGCAAGGTCCAACCCAAGTTCGACGAGTGGTTCTTATCCCCCGCCCTAGATTAGCTCGAGGAGCTCAGCTTTGAAGCTGGACGATGTCGCTCTCTGCCGCCGTCCGCGCTCCGCCTCATGCCAACATTGCGCCGCGCCAGGTTCAGCTCCTGCTATCTTCCCCAGATTAATGCCGCGCCCGCTCTTCTTCTCCCTCAACTCAAGCAGCTCGACCTCTTCGACGTCGTCATCTCGAAGAAGGCTATGGAGCACCTGCTCCGCAGCTGTACTGCGCTCGAGTACCTTTGTCTTGAGTAGATCCACGGGTTCATTAGCCTCCACATCGCCTCGACGAATCTCCGATGGATTTATGTGTCTTGTTGGCCCCGCAACAAGACATCAATTAGGAAGAGATCACTCCAGCTGTTCCACGTTATGGTCATTGAGAATGCGCCTTTCCTTGAGAGATTGCTTGTATCAGATCTAGAAGGTCCAACAAAAATCAGGGTCATTGACGCGCCGAAATTGACAGCGTTGGTGTACTCGTCTGCCAAATTCTCTGAACTCTTTATTGGATCCGTGATCGTTCAGGTACAACACTCATCTTCTTCTCCGTCTTATTGAAATTCACATTTTTAAATTTCTTCTTGATGTATTTATGACCGTCTTCCAGAAAATGATTCCCACAAGCTTGACCCAGTCCATGCGCACAGTGAAGATCTTAGCACTAAAATCTATTGGCCCCAATCTAGATCAAGTTGTTGGATTCCTTACATGCTTTCATGCACGGAGAAGCTACTCATCGAGGTGAAACTTCTTTCCTATAAGTAAACGGTAATCACAATGTAGCTCAATTTTTTCGTAATTTTCCCAATTTGTTCAAAACTGCATCTACGCACTGCACCGAAAGAAATGTTTTTAGTATTTTTTTCTCACGTGATCACCTGCATCGTTTTTATGATGTAATACTATAGTAGCCTAGGCTAGTCATAGTGGAAAGTAACTTATGGTTACCCTAAGAGCAAGTACTACCTCCGTCCTGGTTTACTCTTCCAATTTTGTAGTATCAAAATTTGACCATAGATTTAACTGACAAAATGTTAATGCATGTCACTAGGAACTATATCGTTGGATTCGTATTTGAACATAATTTCAAATGGTGTAATTTTTAGTGACATGCATTGGCATTTTCTTAGGTAAATCTATGGTCAAAATTTTATACTAAATACGAGGTAGTATTACAAAAGTGGGCTATGTGGGCCAAAACATGTGCCAAATTCACTTGTGATGCATTTGGCATCGATGCCCCTCCATTGCTCACCTGGTGTGCCAATCTGGATCACCTACTTCGCTCCGGTGCCAAATTAACTCACGCAATGAAAAAACACTGCGTGGGAGAGAGAGAGGACTGAGGCAATAAAAAACACTTGTTTGGGAGAGTGAGAGGCTGGTGTAGTTGGTTTGATTGATTTGTTTATACATGTGGGTCTGTGTGCACAGCGGTGCCAACTCTCTCACATCGCGAGAGAGGTGCCAAAATCTTTTGATTTGACATCGATGCGTATTATGTGGCATACTTTTGCGAAATATGGCATCGGCCACATAGAGAGGAAACAGAGAGAGAGAGAGAGAATATCACTAGCCAGCCAACCCTATCGTATGAGCGAATGATATTGGTACCTCTTGATGACACGGCAATCTTATGCAGCCAGCTGCTCTAATATGTTCTCTTCTTTTGCAGATAAAAAAAGACCCGAAAGTGAAAAATGTGTTGCACTATAACAATCTCATCGAATTCCTTGATCTCCATCTTACAGAAATTGATTTGATCGACTACCGAGGCAGCACATCTGAGATTAAATTGGCCAGGTTCTTTGTTCTGGAGGCAAGTGTGCTCAAGGTAATGAGGTTTGGCGTTCTCTGGCGCAACAATGAATGGCATGCTGATCACCGCAAGCTACTAAGCCTAAATGAAAAAGTCTCCGCAGAAGCTGAATTTGTTTTTGAAACATCAAGTGGCCAGAGACTCGAAAACTTATTTGCCCATTAGTGACTTGTCAGGGCAGTGGATTTTAGTTTGTACGATAATGCTGCATCCACCTAAAGTAACGAAAGTTCTTACGTAAACTTCCTAGTAATTTCCTCTTCGTAGGTGCAGCATTACTCCTAACATTTGTAATATCAGTTTGAAACTTGTAATATTGCCGTGTTCTATTCCTGCGTTTTCAAAATCCTGCGAATCAAATAGGTCCTGAGTTGGTGATGATGTTTTGCCTCCCATCTTTCACCAATAGCCGTCAGATCTAGATTTGACGCATACAAACCAAGATTCTCCATTTTTGCAAAAAGATGCCCGCACTTGTTCCCTATTTACAAACAACTCCTTGTCTCTCACAATCAACCTCATCTCCTTCCCACCACATCTAGGAGTAGAAGACCATGGAAAAATTTGGCGCGATGGCCACTGTCGGAGCCATCCACCCCCAATCTTGGTGTTCCGTGCAATGCACGGGCATCTACGCACGGGAAATTATGTCAAACAGGGCTAGTTGTAAGCAGGCTAGCTCTACAGCCATGATGATAGTGACTACAGACGGTGAGGCTGACTATGGTATGCCGAACACGGCGCCTATACTCAGGTGTCATCTCCGGCGTAGGGTCTTGTCACTTCACTGTGAGGAGCAGCACGTAATAATTTGACCAACGGGTGGTACAGTGCTAGTACTCCTACTACTACATTGGTAGTACTACTACTAGTACTAGTAGCACCACCGTCTGGATTTAGGAGTACTACCACGTCCATCTGGATTTTAGTATTGACTAGCAATATCTAGTAATGCATGTCACCAAAAATGTACTACTCCCTCTGTAAATAATAGATGGTGTTTTATTCCTATCGGCGAGAGAACTTAATGTTTTTTTGCTAACTAGAGTACTGTAATAGGATTACATGCAATGAACTAAACACTGCATGTCATGTTTGGTACTAGTCTCAAGTCATTGAAAGCATGCACGGCCCTCATCTCTCATTGGTTTATATGTCACGAAATAAGAAACAAGGAGGGAGTTAATGCACCGTGCCTAAGTATTTTGGGATTATTTGGTTTTCGTAAGGTGACTTACACAACATTTTTGTTTACATGCATTAACATTTTATTAGTTAAATCAAATGTCAAAACTTGGCGCAAAATGCAAAGGGGACTAATAAACCAGTAAACATCAAACTTCTCTCGTTTGGCCCCAATTAGAGGTCCGGTGAGATGACTATACTGCACCGGCACGGAGGGGGGCGTAGCTTCATTGACTTACGGCAACTGCCTTTGGGTGAATGACACGTGGCCCCAGGGGGTGGCTGGCCCACCTATCATACAGCCAAAGGCAGGTGCAGTAGAGGGCCGAGGAGTAGTACGAAATCCTACGCACCTACGCACGCTAACCAAGGGCTGAGTGATCACTCGAATCGCAAGATCAGTTGACTAGAAGCTACGCTAGACCCATGGAGGCGATGAGCGCGAGCATCAGCCGGCTGTGCCAGATGGTCCACGACGCCGGCCTTCGGCCCGGCAGGTAGTATTTCTTGAGGCTGCCAGGGCGAGGGGCCGCTTGGACGACAGCTTCGCATCCTTGTTCGACGAGGACCTCGTCGGTTTCCTCAACAAGTTCACCGCCGTCAAGAAGCTTGCGGATGACTTTGACGTAAGCCTCCAGCCGACGCGCCCAGGCTCTGCGATGCCCGCCACCCTCAACGACCGCTATGGTAACAACCTCTTCGACGCACTGGTGGCCCTGCGACTGCCCACCGTCGCGCCGGAGAATGTCCACCTCGAGGTCGCGCTCGCCGCGCAGCGCCTGGCGCAGCAAGACACCATCGACATAATCACCCATGTCTATGCGCAAATCGTCCAAGGACTAGTACATGCAAGAGGAGGACGATAGGACGCTGGCCTTCTTGGAGCGCAGGGCAACCTTGGATGGCACTGTTCAGAAGCACGTTGAGCTCGCCACCAACGCCGCTGCTCCTCACACGTCGGTTGGTGACCGGGCGCACTAGGGCGTGAGGATGTCGTTGAACGTTGATGGATCCGTATGTATTTTTAACCTTCCGTCAAATCCATGTAGTAGTATATGATACTACAGTAATTATCTTACCTTTCGCATCAACTTCATAATTTCCATACGTACTCCATGCATGAACGGCGCCAGAAGCAAACTTCTCATTACTCTAGGCAAAATCGTTATTTTCTATCTATCGGTCGCGCCATGGAGCAGAACCAAATTTTACAAGTTACGAGTTCAAAAGGAAAAGCCTGCCATGTTCGCGTCGCACCCCCACACGGTTGGTCCGGCACGCCGCTCAAGCGGGAATGCGTGCAGTGTTGCATTTTCACTTACAAGTGGGACAGCAGTTGAGCAAACCGACTATCGGCAAACCCCCACCCCGCCCACCGCGCGATGGCTGAGAAAAGAGGACAGGAGGGAGAAGAGATGGCTGTAGCACGGACTCCAAGAAAATTGGTGTCGGATGGGACTCGTGTGGGTGGCGTGTGCCGTACAGCTAGACGTGAATGCTAGTTATGACCCATGCCACCCCACTATATCGAGCCTATATCGAGGTACGTAGAACAAATTTTCTGCAGTCCGTGCTCAGCCCTCCTCTATCTCTCTTCTCAGCCAGCCAGCGGACGCGCGGAGCCCATCGTCTGTTTTCTCACATGCGGCCCCACATGTCAGTGAAAACGCAAGAGGACCCACTGAACCTGCACATCTTTCACCTCGACGTGCTGGTGATAAAAAACAAATCCAATAAAGATCTTCGGTGGCCGCTTTTGGAGTAAGATTCTATTTACAGTTTAACCCAAGATGCACATCTCGTGGCTTCAACTACCACTCTATTTTCTTTCATGACACGACCTGGATGCTGGATGTCCCACGTGTCGGCAAAAGGAGGAAGAACCTGACCAAATCTTCGGTTCTGCTCTCGGATTAGACTAGTTGTGCTAACTTAAAAAAATTATTGTGTACTCCCTCCGTTCCAAAATACTTGACTTCCATTTGTCCAAAAATGGATGTACCTATATACTAAGACATGTCTAGATACATATATATTTTGACAAATAGAAGGCATGTAGTATTGTGCAACGAAGGGAGTAGAATGGATGCAAGTTTTTGTATTGGGAAGAAGAGTACATCCATATATTGATAGAGCGCAATTTAGTAGATGTTCTATCACTTTTAGCTAGTATAGAATAGAGGCTAGACATGAGACTAGATGCGAGGAAGCAACGTCTACTTCTTTACACTTGAAGAAGAAAGAAGCACGCAAGATCGAGCCTCCGCAGATCAACAATGAATGCATCGAGAAGGCACTAATCCAACTTACTACAGGAGTAGTCAAAATTATCGTTGGAGTTCATGCAAAACGGAGGTCCGTTTGGGGTCGTGCGTTGGAGTTGGCCTTACAAGTGGGACCGCAGTTAAGGAGGCCAACTATCGGCAAACCCCCACCTCGCCCGCCGCGCGATGGCTGAAGTTAGAGAAACGACGAGGTTGAAGAGATTGCTCTCGCAGACTCCAAGAAATAATATGGTGTCAGATGGATGTCGTGGTGCTGGCGTGTGCCGTACTCCTGGACGTGAATGCTTGTTCTGGCCCATGCCACCCTACTACTCCTACTACTTACTCCTACTATATAGTATACTAGTATCGAGGATTCGAGGTGCTGGTTATGTACAACAAACACATTAACATATGGCTACAGTAAAAACACCCGCCCGACGCGTGAAGCATGTGAAGCTAGTACAAATAGTGTACTACTATTGTTGATTGGCCTCATCTGATAACCTATTGCAATGCACGTACAATTATGTATTCGGAAAATATTTTTTTGCCTCGTCGCACCACTCACTCAGAGAAGCGACTCGAAAGCCATTCATAAATTTAGTAAGTTTATCACAGGCATATCATTTTATTACATAGAACAACAGATCATCAACCCACATCGACAACGAGGATACATTATAAATACTAAAGTTTTCACCACACAACAAATAACAAGCAATGAAATGAACTTCAACTCAACCATTCCTCGGCGTTGGAAACGCTTGCTTTGAACCACAAGTGATTCTCTGGGACGGGCCATGCATTGTCGATCTGGAGACCAACGCATGACTGATCATCCAGGCTGAAGCGGCCTACTATATCAGTACCAGGGTACGGAACCACGCAAATGTATGAGGTACAGACACAGTTGCTTCTCATAAATGTGTCAACAGCGGTTGGATCGCCTTTCACCATCATCGGATAGTTTCGTCCAATGAAGAACGAGTTTTCTCCAAGACTATCAATTCTGTGCCAGGGAGAAGGAGTTGGCGCTAGCACACTAGTATCCATCCCGAATACCATGCAACGGGTGTTGGAATAGGTCCGGAGAGTGCGACCATGAGAGACTACACCTGCTTCCTTAGCAGTAACATCATCAGTGGGCTGTATACACACAAGAAGAGGTGATCCATCGGAATTAGTTGCCAGGCGCCACAGAGTATATCGGCGCTGCTCGTTCTCATGCTCGTGATCATCACCATCGTCATCTCCCCCTTGGTTATAAAAATCTTCAAGTATAGGTGGTGGGATGTCCACAGGACCTTGGAAACACAAGAAGAAGGTTAATTAGTAAAGGGAAAGTTGCTAACCCGCATGCATGTGGATGAAACAATTATAATTACTGTGGAAGACAAACGTACTGAAAAAACGAGGATCCCATGCAAAAACAGTGCCATGAGAGGTGGCAGCAAACACAAGATCCTTGTATTCAATTGCATCACAGTACACATCCGTGTATAGAAACTGATTTTTGAGTAATATCCATCCAGTTGAACCACGAGGACGGCAACTAGCTTGTCGAAGATAGCAACAACATCATAGTTTTTGTAATTCCAAGAGCGGTTGGGAACTTGAAAAATTGCTATCTTCAGTACACGACAGTCACCATGATCGTATTTGAACATACGTAGATCATCTGTGTGCTCAACCTCAGGGCACTCGGAGATTTTTGGAAGTGGAATCCGCTGACGAGTGTACACATTCACAAGTTCCCACTCGCAATTGTACTCAATATAAACAACCCAATCTCCATTTGCGCCAGCCCAGGACTTACCCTTAAGCGATGGCATCTTGACATCACATGTATCATTATCAAGCGGCATCAACTTGCACAAGGCGAGGTCTCCGTAGTCCGCTCGCCAGCGAGCAGGGTCACGGCGAAGAAGATAGGGGAGATCAAACCACTCCTTGACCCTTGGGTTCCTTGCAATGATGTTATTAGTTGAGTCGAGAATGGGCTGGAACGAACCTGCCATGCTAGCCGAGGTGATGACGTCGCACCGATCAATGAGTTCCTCCACCACGTCATCTTTCAGATCGGGGCAAGAATAACGAGGTCGTTTCCGGCCTGTTCCCTCCATGGAGAAGACGATCGAACAATGGCATAAGAAAGGGTGAAGGGCTGAAGGAAAATGGAGGAGGGAGAGGAAGAGCGTGCGACAGCAGTTCCAAATCGAGAGGGAAAGGCGAAGAGTCGGTGGACGGTTGCGAGTTTGCCACGGTTCACGAAGAGGCGCCCCGGCCTACACGTCCGTTTGGAAATACTCCTACTACTCTCCGTTGTCTCACTGATATGTTGGAACGGGACCACATGTCAACGAAACATGGTGTGTAATTTCTCGTGCAAGATGCGATCTGGCCGCATTGGCCCGAGGTGCCGCATTAGTTATCGACCTTTATTTTTTTAATGGCGTGCCGATCAGTTTTGAAGCATGACTAACTGGTACTGTATGCAGAGAAAATATAAACTACTCTACCACTACCCCACCTCCAGTACTAGTAGTATAAAAAAGATATATATAGGCTGGAGCTTCAGTGCTTTCTTGCTAAGGGCTGCCCACTTGCTTCTCACACTACCACTCTCTCTCCAGATCTAAAAAAGATGGACCCTCTCTCCCTCCTCACCGGTGGTCATAGATCCGCCGGGGAAGAAAAGGACGTGCAGCGTTGACGCACTCGTCGTCGGCGACCGAGGTCACGCACTGACGACAAGGCCGTCCTCTCAGACCTAGCGCCCGCGCGGGATGGCCTCCGTCCCCAAGCTCGCTGCCGTAGTGTGTGCGGAGGACGACGACCACGAGCGAAGCCACTTCTCGCCGACCCTCAGGTATGCTACCTCTTTTCGAGCCATAACCTTGTTCTATTGCCCCATCTGCTACGTCGTTGCATGTGGATCTTTTTCCACTCCACCATCTTCCCAATTTGCTATCCTCTACTCTGCTGGCCACGCAGACGAAAACCATAATTTGCACTATTAAAGGAAACCCTACTTCATGCAGACTAATCCATGTCTGGGTTGAATAAGGAAAGGAAGGGAGACTGTACTGTCCAAGAGAGTAGGCATCGAACCCGCATCTAGGTTGAAAAGGGGAAAATCAGTAGCTAAGGAACGAGTCTCGTGTCTCTTGGTTGAAGAAGGGTAGAAAGGCATGACAACGCAATAGAGAATGACAAGGTCGATCGGTTTGTTGTCCTCGCATAGGAAAAAGGTGGCTAAAGAGAACAAAAATGGGACCGTAATCCACATATGCTGCCTGGATATTTGTTGCTCTGGGCAACCATACCTCCCTCACCACTCTGCGTCCGTGGAGGTACATCGTACTGGTGCCTCCCATGCTCTTATTGCCACTTTTTTTGCTGTTAGTATAACGCCAGCAGTCAAGTCAAGCAATGCTACTGCTAAAGTGATGCCACATTTAACTAATGCCGCTCTCAGTCTAATGCCACCCATAAATTTAAGCAATGCCATTTAATGTCACTGGATTATTTCAGGGTTAGCTGTTGATTGTGGATGTATTAAAGATTTTTAGCTATAAGGCATTCTAATGCTGTTGCACATCCAGTACACCAACGATGAAACTTGTTACTCCCGTCAGATTTTTGCACTGTTAATGCTTATAAATTACATACCTCACTTTCATGAGATAAGTTAATTTTTTTGTACAGTGTCACCAAAATGCCAAGGCGCTGATGTCATTTTATTTTGGTTAAACTGCACAGACAATTAAGAAGACAAGAGGAAAGGTCAAGAGTGGGCACCTCCTCCTCCGGCTGTTCTCTTGAGGAGGTCTGTATGTTTGTCTCTAATGCCTGTCGACTACATACCTGACATCATGATGTAATGTTAAGTCATTTCCTTTTGTACAGTGTCACTGAATTGTCAAGGCCGTGATGGCATTTTATTTTAGTAGAACTACACAAAATTTGCTTAAAAGAAGAGGAAAGGTCAGGAATGGCTCACTTTTCCAGAAAAAACTATGTATGCCTTCCTCACATCAGCCGTTGTTGCTTTATTTACTCCTTCAAACAGGTGGTTTGAAACAGTCTTGCTACCTTTTCCCATTAAGAAATTGGAATGCTTATATTTGTGAGTCTCTGCTTCAACTAGTGCCACTTTTAGAGTAATCACACTTTCAATATCTACGCAAATAGGGATGCTCGATTTTAGTGGAACTGCACAAAAAGTCCAACTGGTTCAACATTAGGAGCATGTTTTTTCACAACCTTTATATCCAATTGGTGGCACTATGAGCTGTTCATTACGAAGGTACATGGTTTGCTACTATCTTGCTACTCTTTTTGTACTGTCATTAGATAGTAATACTAGTGGTTTGCATGTGAATTTATTGGCAGGGTGGACCTACATTGGAGGTGCAGGACAGGATTCAATGATTGAATGCTCAATTTCGGTTGTATCGATTTCACCTCTTCCATCACTGCGAACATGGATATCCTTGGTCTGATGAAGAATAGGTGCTATATTTCTGCTCTGAACCAGCAAATCAATTCAGTATGAAATTGTCCAGGGCAAAACATAACTGTATCAGATTGTCTAGTGCAGAACATGACATATGCTAAGCGGAAGAGACATGTTTAAACCAAAAATACAAGGTGTGGTATATGTTTACTAGCTGCTTGATACTTGTGCAGACAGAGATGTTTGCCTGTTGCTATTTGGTAAACCAACAAAGTGCCTGCAATTTTGGTTGAACTGCACAAGAGAATAGTATAGTCACTGCGTGCAGTGCCATTTGAAAATAGACACAGAAAGATTGGATAGTCACTTCATGGACTGCAGAAAAGTAGTACTGTACTATTTATTGGCCAACACTAGGTGCTTCATTGCTTTGGTCTGATTATACAATGGGCATCATTTTGCCTAAGTTAAAGTTTGTATTCCGAAAATAGTCTCGCCGTGTGATCGAGAGAAGAGCAAATCATATTGCAGTGGATGTTCCTCCATCATGTCTGGTTCATTCTCATGGTTCCAGATGTTGGTGAAACCACTTATGTTTGCAAGAGGAATTGTAGACTTCATAAACAAATTTGTATTTCAGTATGTACTGAATGTTGGCCAAGAGAAGCATCCATGTTAGTAGGAAGAACAGATGTTTTTTCTAGATCTTTGCTTTTGGAGCTACATATTTGTATATGATCTGTGAGTCATTGAGATGCATTAACATGTTGATCTTATGCATGGGAATCGTACTAGTTAGTTTTAGTTGCGACACAAGATCCGAAGTGGTTGATCTTTGCTTTTGGAGCTACATATTTGTATATGATCTATGAATCATTGAGATGCATTAACAGTTACTTATTTCTGTTCGCTCAGTGTTTACAAGTTACTGATCGATCACTAGCTAGCCTACAAATGCGCTCCTGGCAGTTCTATTTGCGATGCAAGATGCGAAGTGGCAGTTTTTTGAATAAAAATGCCTACCTATGAAGAAACTGACAAGCTACACTATCGATTCTACACGGATAAAAATGCGTACCTCTGAAGAAACTGACAAGCTACACTATCTATCCTACACGGATAAATAGCGGATCACGCACGTACTACCTCCTTTCCGGTTTGCAGGGCTCAATTCAAGAAATGACCTACTCGATCCTACACGAACAAATAGCGGATCACGCACGTACTAGTACCTCCTTTCCGGTTTGCAGGGCTTAATTCAAACCTCTCACCAACCAAGGTACTCCCTCCATCCGGGTTTATTACTCCCGTGAGCAAAGCAACAAGACCAAGGCATGGCAATAATTAACGGCATGCAGAAGTTTAAGCCTAATAAATTCCAGCAATTTAAGTGGCTGCATGAATGCCCTCGGCATGCAGAAGTTTAAGCCTAATTAATTCCAGCGATTTAAGTGGCTGCATGCTGCTTCGTGCACTACCTGCGAGCGATTCTGAGTGCCTGCATGCAGCCGGCCGTAATTAAGGCAGCTAATTGATGCAAAAAAGATACACTTTAAATCCGTGGAATCATTATTGACAAGGAGGGAGAAGATTCGAGTGCACTCGTTTGACCTCCATGCCGGCGTGCGACCCAGACGGGACGGGACGGCACAGTCATCTCTACTCCTAATGTCTCAGTTGGTAGGTCGCGTTCCGGGTTTTATTTTCATCCCACCTCACCCTGTCTTTTTTGGTACTTCTTTGGTACTTCCTCCCACCTCCCTCTCAGCCGCGAAAAACCAAGGAAAACCCCGCGATCGAGTCCCGCAGACGCCCAACCTCCCGTCTCACGCTAAGCCGCATAGAACCAAAAAAACCTCAAGCCGAGTCCCCCGCCCGCCCCCACGCACTCCAGGCCCTAACATCCCGTCGCACCAAGACAGACGAACCAAAAAAATCTACGAATAGTCCGCCGGTTATTTTTCGCTGGTTTTTATTTCGCCTCACCACTTTCGTTGGTTTTATTTCGCTGGTTTTATTTCGTCTCCCTCCCACCTGTCTTTTCGCTTCACCACCCACATAAACCCATTAGATTAGTTACCATAAAAAAATCGCAATCAATCAAGTATTGATGATCAGATTAGTTACCATATAAAAAATAAATCTCAATCAATCAAGTATTGATGGGATATTTCCTTATATTGATGTGATTTCCCCTTTTTTATCATCAATCGTCTCTACTGCCTAAAAAATGCGTAGCTTTCCTTTTCGCTTCACCACCCACATAAACCCATCAGATTAGTTACCATATAAAAAATAAATCGCAATCAATCAAGTATTGATGATCGGATTAGTTACCGTATAAAAAATAAATCACAATCAATCAAGTATTGATGGGATATTTCCTTATATTGATGTGATTTTCCCTTTCTTATCATCAATCATATTTACTGACTAAAAAAATGCGTAGCTTTCCTTTTCGCTTCACCACCCACATAAACCCATCAGATTAGTTACCATATAAAAAATAAATCACAATCAATCAAGTATTGATGATCAGATTAGTTACCATATAAAAAATAAATCGCAATCAATCAAGTATTGATGGGATATTTTCTTATATTGATGTGATTTTGCGTAGCTTTCCTTTTCCTGCCAACCGACCGCGTCCCGTCTCCCTACATCCGCCCTCGTTGCTCTGCCTCCCGCACGAAAAAACCCTCTCGTTTGACCTCCACCAAACCCCGCATGATGGAAAAACCCAGCCGCCTGCTTCCCCTCCTCTCGACCGCTCCATACGTCCAGATCGCGGCCCCATCCCCATCCTCCTCTCACGTCACGGCGGCCGATGGACTGCCGCCACCACCCTCCTACTCTCTCGCCGCCGCCGTCCTCCCTCTCGCTCGCCGCCGCCGTCGCCACCAATCCCGGTGAAGGCGCCATTGCTGCTATGTCGCCTCCTTTCCCCATCCAAGCCTGACCATGGCAACGGCGCCCTCTCATGTGTCCCGCGGTGAGGTTTGGGGAGGCGCGACCACAATCTAGTAGGGATCTCACCGCGGACCTGTCCGCTGGGATGGGTGTTGCCTCTGTTGCGAATGGGATCGAAGGGAGGGACTACTTCGTCGTCAAGGTCGGCAAGGCAGCGGCTGATTGGGAGCCCGGTTGTGAACATGGGAGTTCGTCCCCATGGAGGCGGCGGCCGTGGAGATTGGATGTGAAGCAACCCCACTTGCCGGTGGTGGAGGCTTGCCGTCCATGTGATCCTTTCTTCTCCCGGTATCCCCATTCCTTGCCTCCCATTACAAAAGCGAGCATAAATGAGAGCAGGGGCTGATTTCATCACTTCATTTCTCATATTTTAGTTGCTTTTTTGAGATTATACAAGATGCTCCCGATCTGTTTTGTCAAATTACTTGGATCGTCTTATGGAATTGACAGCCATCGCATTTTCACCTCATGTTATTTCTTAATCCTTGTCCCACTAGGCATCCACTACATGTTTGGTAATGACGTGATGTTGAGGCGGCTAGGAGAAGCTCAGCAGCTAGATCAAGGGCTATCGAGATGGATCTGGGAGCCAAGCAATAGTTCTTCTGTTAAATTTTGGTTATTATCTTTTCTATTGTTACGATTGTGGGATGGTTGATTTTGACTCGGTGTAACATTTGCATTTGTTTCCCCAGCTTGTTGGCGTAGATGCGTGGCACTGCGGCAACTAATCAAGAGCGAGGGTAGTGCACATCAGAGCTACGCTGAATGTAGCGAGCCAACCACGAATTGGGTATGTTCACACGAGGGATGGGAGAGGATAGGAACATTAACATTTTTCATGATTTGGATGAAAATTTCAGTTCATAGTTTCTCCGTACGTGGCAACACACTAACGGTACTCATGGGCTTAGGATGAAAGTAGCGCCAGCAGAATCAGTAGGTTGGATGGGAAGGCGGTTGTTGCCCTTGTCCCTTGGTGCTAGCCTACCGTGGTGGCCTCACTAACTTGCTCATTGCGAATGCGAGTTCGTGGGGTCGCGAGTTGCTGCAGATTTGTTTTTATCACTTTTTACAATATTTATTGATGTATCCCTAACTCATCGAGTCATTTTTAGCTTTGATTTCCCATATACGCCAGCCTAAATATCCCATGGTCAGAATATTTGCATGGTTAGTGGACATTGTCCCTTTCTTTCTAATGTTTAATATTTTATATTGCCGATAGAAATAATTTTATCCGCTTGATTTAGGAAGTGCACATAGGTAGGTCAACATATTTTGTAGCTCTTTCGGATGTAAAAGCATATGTTGCATAAGAAATTATTATCTTCCAAGCATACTCACATTTCACTAACAAATAGGGGGAGGTTCAGACTTCAGAGCAATGATAAAAAGGTTTATTCCTCACTCTTTTGTTGGAATTTTAGTTCCAAGTTAACATGATTTCTTATCCGCTTCATAAGTCATGCATCTGCTTAATTAGGTGATAAGTAGGGCTATTGTGGGGTTTGTTTAAACTCTAGCATAAGGAATTCTTGTTTAAGAAAAAGACTTTTGGCTTCTTTAATTACAAATTGATTGCAACATCGTGTTAGTATGTGATTTCTCACATCTGGTTGTAATATTTGTGAAGACGTGCATTGCACGTGCACTTGGAAGCGGGCCCATGGCCCACGCCGGACGGCGCCGACGCTGACCCGGGCCACCTCCTCCACGTATTCTTGGAGCTATGGCTGGCCGATTTACATGAAATTAATTCCCTCAGTTCTGGTGGCAAATATAATACACATAATCCATATTGTTATGCACTAGCGTGTGTGTGTGAAATAGATGGATTATGGTCCCGTACCCAATAAGATGGATATGTGTGTGTTAGAGAGAGGGAGAGGGGGAGAGAGAGTGAGGAAGAGGGAGGGAGTGTGTGTGTGTGAGGATTTGATGGTAAAAAAGGTCGCCAATGTCATAATATTGAACTCTTTAAGTTAACGTGGCCCCGTTGCAACGCACGGGCATTCTTCTAGTAATTTCAGTTTCTCTAGTTTTCCACGGCAAGCTGGTGCGCTAAGCCATTATGCATTGAATTCCGATGACTGTTGCGCTACCTTCCGCCTATAAGTACTGTTTCCCGGCCTTCTCAGGTGCCACCGTGACCCAACTCGCCATATCCTCATAAGCCCCCACCGGCCCGACGTCGCTCGCCACGTCCGCCATGCCCCTGCCCGTCCGCGGTAGGCGACGCCGGAGGCGGTCACCGCCGGAACTAGTGTTCGGGTTTTCACTGGAAGGCAGACGGAGGGAGGAGGCATTCCATCTGTCGTTAGATGGCAATGCGGAGATTGAGGAGTTGTTGGATGGCGGAGGAGCAGGAGTTGTTGGAGCGCGACCGCCTGGCGGAGGAGCAGCGTCTCACCGATTTGCGCCGCCAGCGGGACATGGAGCAGCAGCGCATCGACGCTCTGAGTCGCGAGTAGAGCACCCTCAACTGGGCCGACTACGTGGAGGCCGGCGCCCGGCAAATAGCCCTGGAGGCTGTCGGGCACGCACGCGTTCGCGACGCTGATTTTTTACTACCAGCTCGTTAAGTGGGTTTCCCGCTTGGAAGCCGAAGCTTCGGTGGACCACGCCGGCATGGAAAGGGCCAACGCGCGCGAGCAACGCGCCCTATCGCACCTCTGGCAAGTCCGAGGCGAGGCGGAGGACGCCGGTGCCGGCGTTTAGCATGGACAGCAGATGGCGGCCGGCATCGTCTAGTTAGCTAAGAGTAAGTTAGTACTTGTACGCTACTAGAGTGTTAGTGGGAGTAGATAGTTCACTTGGCTATGATGGTTGTCAACGTGGAAGTTCGGTACTCTATATGTGGATCAGACCTGTTACTTTGCTCTGAATGTTGAACTTTCCGTTTGAACGTATGGAATGGGCTGTTATTTTTTAAATGGGTTGTATTTGTCCTCCACGGTTTAGAGGCTGACTTGTGGGCCTAGCAAGTTGACGCGTACACAATCAGGAGATGATTGTACGTGGAGAGGATGACAGCAGGGACCCGCCAAGGTCATGGCAGTACGCAAGCAAGTGCCTCCTTTTTTCAAGCCAGTAAAAAATGGCTCCTCCTAGTGGATTTCTGACATCTGGGTCCCATGCCATTGTCAACGTAGTCAATAAACAAGAGAATTGCACAACGAGCGGCTGGCACCAGGGACCCAGCAGCTCGCCCAGTTATTTTTGTTTTGGGTTAATTTGATAAATGCCACTCCAAATCTGGTGTATCCGAGAAATGCCACTGCAATTTCCAAACTTTGAAAAATGCCATTTCTAGTGGCATTTTTCGAAGTCTAGAGTGGCGTTTTTCAAAGTTTGCAAATTGCAGTGGCGTTTTTCAAAGTTTGCAAAAATTGCAGTGGCATTTTTCAAAGTTTGGAAATTGCAGTGGCATTTTTATGAATCGCCATAATTGGAGTGGAATTTCTATGAATCGCCATAGTTTACGGAAGCAGGGTGTCAACTGGGCTGTGCGGGACACTCTGGCCTGTCTAGACAGCCTTTTCTTTTATGTTTACCACAGACCAGCCCAGTAGTTTTTTTCTTTCTGAAAATGGCTAGCCCAGTTTTTTTGTGATTTGTCAAGTAAGTCGCTTTATCAAGCCTGTTGGGCTGCAAATCTTTCAAGACTAGGAGAGTGGCCTATCAGTAATGAGAAATGGGCTGTACATTTTTAAAACACATCAAACCGGCAATTATTTTCAAATATCTTTTTCTCATTTCGAGAATTTAAATTGCATCGATTTTTATGCGTGGACAATTTATTGGATTTTATATTCATATACATTTATTTTTAAAATCAGTCTGAATGTGACTCGAAATTTCGGGATTAAAAACAGTTCAGACCGCACCGACATATGCAAAATTTCGTATAATTTTTTAACCATGGCCACAATATGGGCTGTAATGCTAACGTAAAGAATATGGGCTCCAAAAAAACCCGTAAGAATTAGCAAATGGGCTGTAAATTATTTGAAATAATGGCAGATGGGTTGTATGCTGTTTTCCACAGATTTGAGGCTTTCCACAGATGGCCTATATACTATTGGATGTCCATCCAACGGCCGTCGTGCTTCTTCAATCTCTGCTCTTCGTGCTCCAGCCGCTCAAACAAGCGCCGGCGGGACTGCCTGCTCCCTCCTCTCCGCGGCCGGCTGTGCTGCCACGCAGGCCTCACTGCCCCACCGTACTCCCATCGCTGGCCTAGCCATCCCTCTACTCACACACACCTGCTGTTATTCTCCAACGACGACAGACGAACCAATAAACCCTCGTACAATCGTACTCCCCTCCGCATGGGAAACAAAAACAATGGCTGAGTCTTCCCTGCCTCCGTGTCGTTCCCTTCCTAGGCCTCGTCGTCGTCCACCGCCCTGGTGCTCTCGGCATGGCGTGGTCAGCGTGGTCAACGACCGACATGCATCTGAAGTGGACTGTACGTGGAGAGGCTGACAGCTGGGTCCACGGCCGCACGCAAGGAAATGCCTCCTTATTACACGCAAAATAATGATTTCCTCCACCTGACATCTGGGACCCATCGAAACGGCCTCTGTATTTCGCGAAAAAAATGTTACTGCCGCTGACAGCTCGGACCCACTAGCTATATCTTTGCACGCAAGGAAGTGCCTCCTTATTACGCATAAAAAATGAATACTCCCCCTGCTAGCTGGGACCCAGTATAGTGGGCCTACTAAGTTGACGGGGACGAAGGGCTTTGTCAACTTAGTCAATATGCATGATTCTAGCTCGATTGACCGTACGATGTCCATCCAACGGCCGTAGTGCTTCTTCAACCTCTGGTCTTCTTGCTCCAGCCGCCCAAACTAGTGCCGGTCGTGCCGCCTGCTCCTGCCTCCCGTGGTCGGCTGTGCTACCGCGGAGGCCTCACCAACCCCATACTACTCCCACCGCTGGCCAGGCCATCCCTCCACTCCACTCACCCACACCCCCTGTTATTCTGCGGCGACGACAGCGCAGTGAACCAGTGAACCCTCGTACTCCTCTCCGTGTGGGCATCCACTGCCACGTCTTCCCCGGCTCCGCGCCGTCCCCTTCCTAGGCCTCGCCATCGTCCACCGCCGTGGTGCTGTCGGCACGCCGTGGTCAATGTGGTCAACGACCAAATTCCATCGGAAGAATACTGTACGTGGAGAGGCTGACAACTGGGTCCACGGCAGCTGCAAGGAAGTGCCTCCTTATTACGCGGAAAATAATTATTCCTCCACCTGACAGCAGGGACCCACCAGATGGGCCACCAGTATTTTGCGAAAAAAATCGTTTCCCCTAACTGCTGGGACCCACCGGACGGGCCACCGTATTTCACGAAAAAAACGTTCCCCCCGCTGTCAGCTCGGACCCACCGGAAGTGCCTCCTTATTACGCACAAAAAATGAATACTTCCCCGGCTAGCTGGGACCCACCTTGGTGGGAGGCTGACTTGTGGGCCTACTAAGTTGATGGGGACGAAGGGCTTTGTCAACTTAGTCAATATGAACGATTCTAGCTCCAGTGACCGTACGATGTCCATCCAACGGCCATAGTGCTTCTTCAACCTCTGGTCTTCTTGCTCCAGCCGCCCAAAGCAGCGCCGGTCGTGCCGCATGCTCCTGCCTCCCGTGGCCGGCTGTGCTGCCGCGGAGGCCTCACCGCCCCCTACTATTCCCACCACTGGCCAGGCCCTGCGGCGACGGCAGCCTCACACCGCAGCCGAACCAGTGAACCCTCATACTCCTCTCCTCGCGCACGCGGGCTTCCACTACCGCGGGTTCCCCGGCTCCCCGTCGTCCCCTTCCTAGGCCTCACCGTCGTCCACCACCCTGGTGCTCTCGGCGCGGTGTGGTCAATGTGGTCAAGGAACGACTTCCATCGGACGTGGACTGTGCATGGAGAGGCTGACAGCTGGGTCCACAGCCGCAGCAAGGAAGTGCCTCCTTATTACGTGCAAAATAATTATTCCTCCACCTGACAGCGGGGACCCACCGGACGGGCCACCGTATTTTGCCCCCTGACTGCTGGGACCCACCAGCTACATCTTCGCAGGCAAGGAAGTGCCTGACAGTCGGGACCCACCTGGTCGAAGCGTAAGTAGCATTGTCATTCTGGTCGCGAAGGTGTACGTACATATATACTGGTGGATGTAGAGGCGCGCACGTGTCGTAGTAGAGGCGGCCAGGGTGCAAGAAAGAAAATACAGCCACGTATGTGTATATACGGGCGGGGTCTCGAACGCCTACTCGCGCATACGTACGGCGAGGGCTCGTGTACATGGCTGGGTTGGAACGGAGAAACAACGTCGTCGTTGTGTTCATCGGTCGGAACGGAATGCATGGTCGTGTTCATTGGGAGGGCTTGGACGGAAGAGGTGATGGAAACGAGGCCTGGCGTACCGCACAACGGAGGAAACGGACCTCCTATGGTCGAAACGGGGGTCCTGTTGATCGGGAGGGGTGTGGCCTACCGCAAAACGGAGGAAATGGACCTCCTACGGTCAAAACGGGGGTCCTGTTGATCGGGAGGGGTGTGGCGTACTGCAAAACGGAGGAAACGGACCTCCTACGGTCGAAACAGGGGTCCTGTTGATCGGGAGGGGTGTGGCGTACCGCAAAACGGAGGAAACGGACTTGTGTTGGAGCGCTACGATCGAAACAGGGGTCCTGTTCATCGGGAGGGGTGTGGCATACCGCAAAACGGGACTCCACGGGATACTGTTTGTCTCCACTGTCGACCCCCTCCAGCCTCCACGAGCTACTGTTCATCCACCGTCGACCTCCTCCAGCCTCCACGGGCTCCTGTTCATCCAGCCTCCACCGCGCGCTACTCCACCGGCTATTGTTCAACCACCCCTCCACCGTCTACTGTTCATCCAGCCCTCCAGACCACGGGGTCCTATTCAACCACCCCTCCACGGGCACCCATCCACCGTCTACTGTTCATCCTGCCCTCCACACCACGGGGTCCTGTTCATCCACCCCTCCACGGGCACCCCTCCACCCCTCCACCGTCTACTGTTCATCCAGCCCTCCACCACACCATGGGGTCCTGTTCATCCAGAGGCAACGCCACCGCTCACCGTTCATCCACCCCCCCCACACAACGCTCACTGTTCATCCCATCGATCGGCTTCAGTTAGCAGCAGTAGCCAAGGAATCGCTCAATCGGCTTCAGTTAACAGCCATCGATCGATCGCTCGGGTTCAGTAACGTGTAGCCTGCAGTGCAATCGCTCGGGTTCAGTTAGAGCCCAACGCCTCGCTCGGGTTCAGTTAGAGCCAACGCCTCGCACACATGCGTGTACGTGTACGAGAGAAACGCGCATCGCTCGGCCCCCGACCTCCCACCGTAACCGGGAACTCCCCGAAATTTTCCTCCCCCTCGCTTCTACCATGGTTTTTTCCATCATGGACGGCCCAAAGAATGTCATGCAACTGCGTCTCCGTCCCGCCCAGGACGAAAAGCCCATTTTCTGTCATGATTTTTTGTCATAGAAGTAGGAGCCCACCACATCTATGATGATACCGGGTTTTGTCACAATTATTGTCATAGAAGTGTCATATGTATGACAGAAAAAAAATTCGTTCGGCCCAAAATGTCACGGATGTGTCATTTTTTTGTAGTGTACGCTAAGGAGGACTCAAGTGAATTCTCTTTCGGGAGTTGTTCAGGAGGAAGTACCAGTTGTGAAGGATTATCCCGATG
The DNA here is from genome assembly GCF_003073215.2 of Triticum urartu. Taxonomy (NCBI): domain Eukaryota; kingdom Viridiplantae; phylum Streptophyta; class Magnoliopsida; order Poales; family Poaceae; genus Triticum; species Triticum urartu. The sequence goes on along the minus strand of NC_053025.1, from coordinate 62,927,607 downwards.
TATTCCCCGAGGAATTTCCCGGCATGCCACCGGATCGGGACATACAGTTTTTGATCGAATTGTTACCAGGCACCGAACCAATATCCAAGAGACCGTACCGGATGCCCGCAAATGATCTGGAGGAAATTAAGAAGCAGATTAAGGAATTATTGGAGAAAGGTTATATTCGACCGAGTTCATCACCTTGGGGAGCCCTAGTGCTTCTAGTTGAGAAGAAGGATGGATCCTTGAGAATGGTGGTAGATTATCGTGCACTGAATGAGGTGACGATCAAGAACAAGTACCCTCTGCCAATGATCAATGATTTGTTTGACCAGCTACCAGGAGCAAAAGTTTTCTCTAAGATCGATCTTCGATCAGGATATCATTAGCTGAAGATTCGAGAACAGGATATACCCAAGACAACCTTTACCACGAGATATGGGCTTTATGAGTACACAGTCATGTCTTTTGGTTTGACAAATGCCCTTGCCTATTTCATGAGTATGATGAATAAGGTATTCATGGAGTTCTTGGATAAGTTTGTTGTGGTATTCATTGATGACATATTGATTTACTTGAAGAATGAAGAAGAACACAAGGAACATTTGCGCTTGGTTCTTGAGAAGCTCAGGGAACATCAGTTATACGCAAAGTTCAGCAAGTGCGAATTCTGGTTGAAGGAAGTTGGATTTCTCGGACATGTTATATCAGGAGAAGGAATAGCAGTAGACCCCTCAAAGGTTGAAGCCGTCACTGAATGGAAGGCACCCACCTCAGTCGGAGAGATTCGCAGTTTTCTTGGACTCGCAGGATATTACCGGAGATTTATTGAGAATTTCTCCAAGATCGCGAAGCCCATGACAGAATTATTGAAGAAAGACACCAAGTTTAATTGGACCGAGGAATGTGAGGCTAGTTTCCAGGAGCTGAAGAAACATTTGGTCACAGCCCCAGTGCTAATTCTTCTGAATATACGCAATGATTTCCAAGTATATTGCGACGCTTCTCGTCAGGGACTTGGAGGTGTTCTTATGCAAGAAGGAAGAGTTGTTTCATATGCCTCACGCCAGCTTCGACCTCATGAGCGGAATTATGCCACACATGATTTGGAGTTAGCAGCCGTAGTGCACGCACTCAAGACCTGGAGACATTTTCTTATTGGAAATAGGTGTGATGTTTACACGAATCACAAGAGTTTGAAATACATCTTCACGCAGAAGGAGTTGAACCTCAGGCAGAGAAGATGGTTGGAGCTCATAAAGGATTATGACATGAAATTGCACTATCACCCAGGAAAGGCCAATGTTGTGGCAGATGCATTGAGCCGCAAGAGCTATGTTAATACCCTCACAGCAGGAGGATTACCTCAGGAGTTAATTGATGATCTCAGAGATCTTCGATTGGAGATAGTACCACGAGGTTTTGTTGCCGCAATGGAAATTCAGTCCACTTTGTTGGGAAAGATCCGAGAAGCCCAGAAGTTAGACAAAGGTATTGCGGAGATAAAGGGAAGGATGAACCAAGGAAAGGTATAAGGATTTCGTGAGGATGAACATGGAACCATATGGTTTGAGCAGCGTATTTACGTGCCAAATGACCCAGAGATCAGGAAATTGATTCTTCAGGAGGCTCATGATTCGCCTTATTCAATACACCCGGGCAAGATGTATTTGGACTTGAAGGAAAGTTTCTGGTGGACAGGTATGAAAAAAGGATATTGCCGAGTATGTCGCAGTATGTGACGTATGTCAGAGGGTTAAGGCAGAGCACCAGAAACCAGCATGATTACTTCAGCCTTTGCCGATACCCGATTGGAAGTGGGACAAGCTTGGCATGGACTTCATTACAGGATTACCCAGGACCCGATCAGCCTATGATTTTATTTGGGTAGTGGTTGATCGCTTGACTAAGGTAGCTCACTTCATCCCCGTGAAAACCACATATACAAGTGCTAAGTTAGCCAAGATATACATGACCAGGATCGTATGTCTGCATGGAGTTCCGAGGACCATTGTATCAGATAGAGGAACACAATTTACCTTAAAGTTTTGGCATCAGTTACATGAAACTTTGGGTACCAGGCTAGAGTTTAGTACAGTTTTTCATCCACAGACAGATGGGCAGACCGAGAGAGTCAATCAGATTCTGGAGGACATGTTGAGAGCTTGTGCGCTAGATTATGGATCTAGTTGGGATGATAATTTGCCTTACGCAGAATTCTCATATAACAACAGCTATCAAGGTAGTTTGAAAATGGCCCCTTTCGAAGCTTTGTACGGAAGGAGGTGTAGGACACCATTGATGTGGGATGAAGTTGGAGACCGTAAATTATTCGGACCAGATTTAATTAGAGATTCAGAGGAGAAAGTCAAGCTGATCCGCGACAGACTCATGGTAGCCCAATCCAGACAGAAGAGTTATGCCGATACTAAACGCAAGGAGGTAACCTATGAAGTCGGAGATAGAGCATATCTGAGTGTGTCGCCACTTCGAGGAGTAAAACGATTTGGAGTCAAAGGAAAGTTGGCACCACGATTTGTGGTGCCTTACAGAGTTTTAGAACGCATTGGTGAAGTTGCCTACAAGTTGGAATTACCAGAAGCCTTATCAGGAGTTCATGATGTGTTTCACGTTTCCTAGTTGAAGAAGTGCCATGCGGAGATGGCCGATATTCCTTTGAGAGATACAGTGCCACTGGAGGCCATACAGTTGGATAGTGATGTGACCTATGAGGAGAATCCCATCAAGATTCTCGAAACTGCAAGCAGGGTTACCCGCAGCAAGGTCATCAAGTTTTGCAAGGTTCAGTGGAGTCATCATACTGAGGAAGAAGCCACCTGGGAACGAGAAGAAGACCTCCGACAGGACCACCCACACCTTTTTGCTAGCCAACCAGAATCTCGAGGGCGAGATTCATCTTAAGGGGGGTAGGTTTGTAACATCCCAATTTTCAGTTTGGATGTTTATAAATAGATCATTCATATGCATCCATGATTTATGCATTTTTGCCTCCATTTGTTTTATTTGATTTTTGATCCAAGGAACTTGAGCAACTCAAGGACCAAAAGAGAGAGTTGGAAGTTTCCCTAAAAACTAATTTTGAATTTTTTTCGAAGTTGGGAGATTGGATCAAATTTGGTTTCACCTAAATTCATTTCCATTATATCAAAAATAAAATAAAGAGAGAAGATAAAATGACTTCTTCAAAAACAGAAAGAAAATATTGGAAATTGAATTTGGCACCAAAATATATTTGTTGGGTTTTATTTGCACTTTATTTTATTAGTTTAGCAAAAATGTTTATTTTTTAACTTGTATTTTAGGACAGATAAAAGTTCACTAGGTCATATATAAGACCATATAACTATGTGAATTTTCTGGGATTTTTTTAGGCTAACTTTTATTTGTATTTTCGGTGTTTCTTTGCTTCTGTAAAAAAACGTTTTAAAACATGGGCAGCCAAGGCCCAAGGAAGGCCCAGCCTTCTTCACGACAGGAGGTCGTCTTCAACCTCCTGTACGAGAGCAGGAAGCACGTACCCAGCACTCCCACCCAACGCCCCACGCCCTCCCCTCCTCTCCCTCGCTCCAAAACCGCTCTGAATCGGTTCCCCTCGCCTCCCTCTATCTTTCCCCTTCACTAGTGCGCCTTAATTCCTCCTCTAATGGCCATTAGAAGCCCAAGTAACAGTCACCACTAACATCATAAAGTTGGCAACGCTCAGCTCATCTCCAGACCTCCCCAAGCCCTATATAAAGCACCCCTGGGAGCCCCTCTCACCCCTCATCCGAAGCCCTCTCCTTCTGGAGTTTTCCCCCTCTCTAACCTCGCCAATTGCTCGTCGGAGTTTGTGTATTCCAGCGGCTTCTCCACCGCGCCAGGAGACGAGAACTATCCCGTCGCACTGCTGCTTGGATCCGCCTCATCGTCCTCTACACCGACCCGCAGACATCCTTCGCCGAAGCACACCGGATCCACCATCTTCCTCATCTCCGGCGACAAGTCCGGTGAGCACCCAGCCAACCAATCAGAAAGTGCCACTTGGCATCTGGCCTAATTTATTTCTCTTTTTCCAGTATTTTTCCAATCTCAGATTCTAGATCAATTCTTGGTTCTAGTATATCTTTTAGTCTATAGATCCGATTTAGTTGATTCTTTTTCCTACCGCTTCATAAAAATATCCTCTATCCAGAGAACCAAACGAAAAATATTTTTGAAAATTTTAAAATTTGAATTTAAACAAATCTGAATTCAAACTTTGTTAGGTCGTAACTCGAGTTTCGTAACTCCGTTTTAGGTGATTCTTTTTGCAAATCGAAGCTCGTGACGTGTACTTTCTGTTAACCAAAAAACACGTATTTTTGCTACTATAAAAATTACGTTCTGTACAGAAACTTTATTTGGTTGTTTTTGAAGTTTTCTGAAGTCCTCTCTTTGTTTTCTTTTTGATTCTTCGCTTGTATGCTTATGTATGTTATTTCTTGCTTACGCTAGATCATCCGGAGTGTGAGGCTTGCTACTAGGAATCTTTAGATTTCAACGATCGTCAGCAAGGCAAGTTCGCACTTTGATCATAATTTTCAATACCCAGTTTTTACTATGCATTAGTTTCACCCTCAAAGATTGCATGAATAGGATTGGGAACATGTGGTTATGCTATGTAGTTCATGTGGTAGGAACCTATGACCTTTGATCACCCCGGGAATATTCGTTATATCATACTCCCTCTGTTCCTAAATATAGGGTGTATAGTTTTTGGCACGGAAATTAAAGAACACATGTGGAGGGAAAATTTTACAAGTTCTGGGCGAGATTACACCTAACTAATTGACAAGAGAAAATAGAGGAGTTTGCTTGATGTAAGCAAATGTAACCAAATCCCTAAAAAAATTATCCAAGGGAGTGGTGCAACTCAATACACCTTATATTTTGGATTTTTTCTCAAAAAACTATACACGTTATATCAAGGAACGGAGGGAGTATATTGCTTAGCCATGCTCGTAGACGGGGATTGGTATGTGTGATCCATGCAAGTTGTGAGAGTTAATAATTTTGGGATAACCTAAGGTGGCAACTTTAATACACATCTGGGTGGATTGTTGGGGCACCTGGAGAAACCAGTGCTTGCCCAAGGGGAATCCCAGAGTACCCGTGTGATTACCCTAGGTCCGCCACCCAGGCTCAAAGGGATCATAAGATATTTCATGCCTAGAAATTTTCGTGTGCAGCCACAAGCCATTATGGGCTCTGGCATAGTTGAGTAAGTTGTGTGACCTCTTTCCATGGTAGACTAGCTGATGTAGGGGAAAGTAGGTGTACTGGTCTACCCAGGGTTTGGAGGAAATACTTTAGAAAGTCTATGTCTCGATCTTCTGATCATGGAGGTGGTCGAGTCTTGTGGGGAAAAGTGCGCAAACCTCTGCAGAGTGTACAAACTAATCATGATTAGCCGTGTCCCCGGTTACGGACATCTTGACTATCTAGAAGTGAATTATTGGTTGATCTCATCACTCTATTTAATGAAATTATTGGGTTACTAATAACTTGGGAATTTTTTGGGATTGAGTTGGAGGAACCTTCTCAATAATGGCATTTTAATTTAGTATTAAATAAAAAAAATATTCCTTTTTTGTAGGGTAAAATTGGCTTTATGCAAAAATTAAACTTAGAGCCTCCACCAGCTAAATTTGCATATAGAGATAGTCTTTTCATTTATTATTATTCTATGGTATGAAATTGCCAGCATATTCCATGTGCTGACCTACACGGATGCAACGTCTCATGTTGCAGACTTTTTCGACGAGGATTAAAGGTGTGATAGGTCGTTGTTGTGCACTCAGTTTGCCGTGGAGTTGGATGGACTCATTTACCTTTGAAGCTTCCGCAGTTATTTTTATTTTAGATGGCCTTTGACCATATTATTGTAATAAATACTCTTTTGAGAACCTCGATGTAATAAAGTGTGATTGGACTCTGTTATAATTCCTTGAGTACTGTGTGTGTTAGCATACCGATCCAGGGATGACACTTAAGCACAGAGGCTTCGATCCATTTTGGGTCGGGTCGCTACATGTTCGTTGAGAAAATCACGTTCCCGAAGGTTTCATTCCATTTGGACTCCGTTTGATATTCCTTTTCTTCGAAACCCTGAAATAGGCAAAAAACAACAATTCTGGGCTGGGCCTCCGGTTAATAGGTTAGTCCCAAAAATAATATAAAAGTGGATAATAAAGCCCAATAATGTCCAAAACAGTAGATAATATAGCATGGAGCAATCAAAAATTATAGATACGTTGGAGACGTATCAAGCATCCCCAAGCTTAATTCCTGCTCGTCCTCGAGTAGGTAAATGATAAAAACAGAATTTTTTATGCGGAGTGCTACTTGGCATAATTTTGATGTAATTCTTCTTAATTGTGGCATGAATATTCTGATCCGAAAGATTCAAGACAAAAGTTCATATTGACATAAAAATAATAATACTTCAAGCATACTAACTAAGAAATTATGTCTTCTCAAAATAACATGGCTAAAGAAAGTTCATCCCTACAAAATCATATAGTTTAGTCATGTTTCATTTTCGTCACACAAGAATGCTCTCATCATGCATAACCCCGATGACAAGCCAAGCAATTGTTTCATACTTTAGTAATCTCAAACCTATAAACTTTCACGCAATATATGAGCGCGAGCCATGGACATAGCACTATGGGTGGAATAGAATATAATGAGGGGTGTTATGTGGAGAAGACAAAAAAGGAGAAAGTCTCATATCAATGAGGCTAATCAATGGGCTATGGAGATGCCCATCGATTGATGTTAATGCAAGGAGTAGGGATTGCCATGCAACGGATGCACTAGGGCTATAAATGTATGAAAGCTCAACAAAAGAAACTAAGTGGGTGTGCATCCAACTTTCTTGCTCACGAAGACCTAGGGCACTTGAGGAGGCCCATTGTTGGAATATACAAGCCAAGTTCTATAATGAAAAATTCCCACTAGTATATGAAAATGACAAAACAAGAGACTCTCTATCATGAAGATTACGGTGCTACTTTGAAGCACAAGTGTGGCAAAGGATAGTAACATTATCCCTTCTCTCTTTTTCTCTCATTTTTGGACCTTCTCTTTTTTATGGCCTTTCTTTTTTTTTGGGCCTTCTCTCTTTTTTATGGCCTTTTTTTTATATTTCTCTCTTTGGACAATGCTCTTGAAAATGATGATCATTACACTTCTATTTATTTACAAGTCAATGATTACAACTCGATACTAGAACAAAAGATGACTCTATATGAATGCCTTCGGCGATGTACCGAGATATGCAATGGACCAAGAGTGACATGTATGAAAGAATTATGAATGGTGGCTTTGCCACAAATACTATGTCAACTACATGATCATGCTAAGCAATATGACAATGATGAATGTGTCATGATAAACGGAATGGTGGAAAGTTGCATGGCAATATATCTTGGAATGGCTATGGAAATGCCATAATAGGTAGGTATGGTGGCTGTTTTGAGGAAGATATAAGTAGGTTTATGTGTGAAAGAGCGTATCATATCACGGGGTTTGGATGCACCGGCGAAGTTTGCGCCAACTCTCAATGTGAGAAAGGGCAATGCACGGTACCGAAGAGGCTAGCAAGGATGGAAGGGTGAGAGTGCATATAATCCATGGACTCAACATGTCATAAAGAACTCACATACTTATTGCAAAAATCTACAAGTCATCAAAAACCTTGGTACTACGCGCATGCTCCTAGGGGGATAGATTGGTAGGAAAAGACCATCGCTCGTCCCCGACCGCCACTCATAAGGAAGGCAATCAAATAACACCTCATGTTTCAAATTTGTTACATAACGTTTACCATACGTGCATGCTACGGGACTTGCAAACTTCAACACAAGTATTTCTCAATTTCACAACTACTCAACTAGCATGAATTTGATATTATTACCTCCATATCTCAAAACAATCATCAAGCATCAAACTTCTCTTAGTATTCAAAACACTCATAAGAAAATTTTACTAATCTTGAATACCTAGAATATTAGGATTTTAAGCAAATTACCATGCTATTTAAGACTCTCAAAATAATCTAAGTGAATCATGAGAGATCAATATTTTCTATAAAACAAATCCACCACCGTGCTCTAAAAGATATAAGTGAAGTACTAGAGCAAAACTATATAACTCAAAAGATATAAGCGAAGCACATAGAGTATTCTAACAAATTCCAAATCATGTATGGCTCTCTCAAAAGGTGTGTACAGCAAGGATGATTGTGGTAAACTAAAAATCAAAGACTCAAATCATACAAGACGCTCCAAGCAAAACACATATCATGTGGTGAATAAAAATATAGCTCCAAGTAAAGTTACCGATAGAAGTAGACGAAAGAGGGGATGCCTTCCGGGGCATCCCCAAGCTTTGGCTTTTAGGTGTCCTTAGATTATCTTGGGGGTGCCATGGGCATCCCCAATCTTTACCCAAAACTTGAAAACTTCACAACACAAAACTCAAAGTAGAAAATCTCGTGAGCTCCGTTAGCGAAAGAAAACAAAAGACCACTTCAAGGTACTGTAATGAACTCATTATTTATTTATATTGGTGTTAAACCTACTGTATTCCAACTTCTCTATGGTTTATAAACTATTTTACTAGCCATAGATTCATCAAAATAAGCAAACAACACACGAAAAACAGAATCTGTCAAAAACAGAATAGTCTGTAGTAATCTGTAGCTAGCGCAAGATTTGGAACCCCAAAAATTCTAAAATAAATTTCTGGACGTGAGGAATTTATCTATTAATCATCTGCAAAAATAATTAACTAAATAGCACTTTCCAAATAAAAAGACAGCAGTTCTCGTGAGCGCTAAAGTTTCTGTTTTTTACAGCAAATTTAACAAGACTTTCCCCAAGTCTTCCCAACGGTTCTACTTGGCACAAACACTAATTGAACACAAAAAATACAACCAAAACAGAGGCTAGATAAATTATTTATTACTAAACAGGAGAAAAAAGCAAGGAATAAAAATAAAATTGGGTTCCCTCCCAACAAGCGCTATCATTTAACGCCCCTAGCTAGGCATAACAAGCAAGGATAGATATAGGTATTGCCATCTTTGGTCGTCAATCCATAAGTGGCTCTCATAATAGATTCATAAGGTAATTTAATTTTATTTCTAGGAAAGTGTTCCATGCCTTCCCTTAACGGAAATTGGAATCTAATATTTCCTTCCTTCATATCAATAATTGCACCAATTGTCCTAAGGAAAGGTCTAACAAGAATAATAGGACATGAAGGATTGCAATCTATGTCAAGAACAATAAAATATACGGGCACATAATTCCTATTTGCAAAAATAATAACATCATTAATTATTCCCATAGGTTTCTTAATAGTGGAATCTGCAAGGTGAAAGTTTAGGGAGCAATCATCAAAATCACGGAAACCTAACAAATCACACAAAGTCTTTGGAATCGTGGAAACACTAGCACCCAAATCACATAAAGCATAGCATTCATGATCTCTAATTTTAATTTTAATAGTTGGTTCCCACTCATCATAAAGTTTTCTAGGGATATAAACTTCCAATTCAAGTTTTTCTTCATAAGATTGCATCAAGGCATCAACGATATGTTTAGTGAACGCTTTGTTTTGACAATAAGCGTGAGGAGAATTTAGCACAGATTGCAACAAGGAAATACAATCAATCAAAGAGAAATTTTCATAATTAAATTACTTGAAATCCAAAATAGTGGGTTTAGCAGCATCTAGGGTTTTAATTTCTTCAATCCCACTTTTATCAATTTTCGCATCAAGATCTAAAAACTCTGAATTCTTGGAACGCCTTCTAGGTAAAGGTGGATCATATTTAGTCCCATCATTATCAAGATTCATATTGAAAAAAAAAGATTTAATAGGGGACACATCAATAACTTTTAGATATTCATCTTTATTTTCATAGCAACTAGAAGAACACGCTCTTATAAAGGCATCTTTCTTAGCATGCATCCTAGCGGTTCTTTCTCTGCACTCATCAATGGAAATTCTCATGGCTTTGAGAGACTCATTGATATCATGCTTAGGTGGAATAGATCTAAGTTTCAAAGAATCAACATCAAGAGAAATCCTATCAACGTTCCTAGCCAACTCATCAATCTTAAGCAATTTTTCTTCAATCATAGCATTGAAATTCTTTTGCGAAGTAATAAATTCTTTAATATTAGATTAAAAATAAGAGGGAATTTTATTATAATTTCCATAAGAATTGTTGTAGGAATTACCATAATTATTAGAGGGATTACTAGGATAAGGCCTAGGATTGAAATTTCCTCTATACGCGTTGTTACCAAAATTGTTCCTACCAACAAAATTCACATCCATAGATTCATTATTATTCTCAATCAAGGTAGACAAGGGCATATCATTAGGATCAGAAGAAACACTCTTACTAGCAAATAATTTCATAAGTTCATCCATCTTTCCACTCAAAACATTAATTTCTTCTATCGCATGCACCTTTTTATTAGTAGAGCTTTCAGTATGCCATTGAGAATAATTAACCATAATATTATCTAGGAGTTTAGTAGCTTCTCCTAAAGTGATTTCCATAAAAATGCCTCCCGCGGCCGAATCTAAAAGATTTCTAGAAGCAAAATTCAATCCGGCATAAAAAATTTGTATAATCATCCACAAATTCAAACCATGAGTAGGGCAATTACGTATCATTAATTTCATTCTCTCCCAAGCTTGTGCAACATGTTCATGACCAAGTTGCTTAAAATTCATAATATCGTTTCTAAGAGAGATTATCTTAGCGGGAGGAAAATACTTAGAGATAAAAGCATCTTTGCCCTTATTCCATGAATCAATACTATTTTTAGGCAAAGACGAAAACCAAGCTTTAGCACGATCTCTAAGCGAAAAAAGGAAATAGCTTCAATTTAACAATATCATTATCCACGTCTTTCTTCTTTTGCATATCACACAAATCAACGAAGCTATTAAGATGGGTAGCGGCATCTTCACTAGGAAGGCCGGAAAACGGATCTTTCATGACAAGATTCAGCAAAGAAGTATTAATTTCACAAGATTCAGCATCGGTAAGAGGAGCAATCGGAGTGCTAATAAAAATCATTGTTGTTGGTATTGGTGAAGTCACACAATTTAGTGTTATCTTGAGGCATCGCGACAAGCAAGCAAACTAACACACAAGCAAACAAAAAAACAAGCGGGCAAAAAGAGGCAAACGGGAAAGAGAAGGAGGATAGAGAGAGAGAGCGAATAAAACAGCAAGGGTGAAGTGGGGGAGAGGAAAACAAGAGGCAAATGGAAAATAATGTAATGCGGGAGATAAGGGTATGTGATGGGTACTTGGTATATTGACTATTGTGTAGACCTCCCCGGCAATGGCGCCAGAAATCCTTCTTGCTACCTCTTGAGCACCGCTTTGGTTTTCCCCGAAGAGGAAGGGATGATGCAGCAAAGTAGCGTAAGTATTTCCCTCAGTTTTTGAGAACCAAGGTATCAATCCAGTAGGAGGCTACGCGCGAGTCCCTCGTACCTGCACAAAACAAATAAATCCTCAAAACCAACGCGATAAGGGGTTGTCAATCCCTATGCGGCCACTTACGAGAGTGAGATCTGATAGATATGATAAGATAAGATAATATTTTTGGTATTTTTATGATAAAGATGCAAAGTAAAGTAAAAGCAAAGTAAAAGCAAAAGGAAATAACTAAGTATTGGTAGATTAATATGATGAAGATAGACCCGGGGGCCATAGGTTTCACTAGTGGCTTCTCTCGAGAACATAAGTATTCTACGGTGGGTGAACAAATTACTGTTGAGCAATTGACAGAATTGAGCATAGTTATGAGAATATCTAGGTATGATCATGTATATAGGCATCACGTTCGAGACAAGTAGACCGACTCCTGCTTGCATCTACTACTATTACTCCACTCATCGACCGCTATCCAGCATGCATCTAGAGTATTAAGTTAATGAAAACAGAGTAACGCCTTAAGCAAGATGACATGATGTAGAGGTATAAACTCATGCAATATGATGAAAACCCCATCTTGTTATCCTCGATGGCAACAATACAATACGTGCCTTGCTGCCCCTACTGTCACTGGGAAAGGACACCGCAAGATTGAACCCAAAGCTAAGCACTTCTCCCATTGCAAGAAAGATCAATCTAGTAGGCCAAACCAAACTGATAATTCGAAGAGACTTGCAAAGATAACCTATCATACATAAAAGAATTCAGAGAAGATTCAAATATTGTTCATAGATAGACTTGATCATAAACCCACAATTCATCGGTCTCAACAAACACACCGCAAAAAGAAGATTACATCGAATAGATCTCCACAAGAGAGGGGGAGAACATTGTATTGAGATCCAAAAAGAGAGAAGAAGCCATCTAGCTACTAACTATGGACCCGTAGGTCTGAGGTAAACTACTCACACTTCATCGGAGGGGCTATGGTGTTGATGTAGAAGCCCTTCGTGATTGATGCCCCCCTCCGGCGGAGCTCCGGAACAGGCCCCAAGATGGGATCTCGTGGATACAGAAAGTTGCGGCGGTGGAATTAGGGTTTTGGCTCCGTATCTGATCGTTTGGGGGTACGTAGGTATATATAGGAGGAAGGAGTACGTCGGTGGAGCAACAGGGGGCCCACGATGGTGGAGGGCGCGCCTGGGGGAGGGGGGGTAGGCGTGCCCCCCTACCTCATGGCCTCCTCTTTTGTGTCTTGACGTAGGGTCCAAGTCTCCTGGGTCTTGTTCGTTGAGAAAATCACGTTCCCGAAGGTTTCATTCCGTTTGGACTCCGTTTGATATTCCTTTTCTTCGAAACCCTGAAATAGGCAAAAAATAGCAATTCTGGGCTGGGCTTCCAGTTAATAGGTTAGTCCAAAAAATAATATAAAAGTGGATAATAAAGCCCAATAATGTCCAAAACAGTAGATAATATAGCATGGAGCAATCAAAAATTATAGATACGTTGGAGACGTATCAATGCACAACCTCGATGACAAGCCAAGCAATTGTTTCATACTTTTGATGTTCTCAAACTTTTTCAATTTTCACGCAATACATGAGCATGAGCCATGGACATAGCACTATAGGTGGAATAGAATGGTGGTTGTGGAGAAGACAAAAAGTGGAAGAAGATAGTGTCACATCAACTAGGCGTATCAACAGGCTATGAAGTTGGCCATCAATAGATATCAATGTGAGCGAGTAGGGATTGCCATGTAGCGGATGCACTAGAGCTATAAGTGTATGAAAGCTCAAAAGGAAACTAAGTGCGTGTGCATCCAACTCGCTTGCTCACAAAGACCTAGGGCATTTTGAGGAAGCCCATCATTGTAATATACAAGCCAACTTCTATAATGAAAAATTCCCACTAGTATATGAAAGTGACAAAATAGGAGACTCTCTATCATGAAGATCATGGTGCTACTTTGAAGCACAAGTGTGGAAAAAGGATAGTAGCATTGCCCCGTCTCTCTTTTTCTCTCATTTTTTTTTGTTTTTTTGGGCCTTCTCTTTTTATGGCCTCTTTTTTTCTCTTTTTTTTTTTTTTCGTCAGGAGTCTCATCCCGACTTGTGGGGGAATCATAGTCTCCATCATCCTTTCCTCACATGGGACAATGCTCTAATAATGATGACCTTCAGACTTTTATTTACTTACAACTCACGAATTACAACTCGATACTTAGAACAAAATATGACTCTATATGAATGCCTCCAGCGGTGTACCAGGATGTGCAGTGACTCATGAGTGACATGTATGAAAGAATTATGAATGGTGGCTTTGCCACAAATACGATGTCAACTACATGATCATGCAAAGCAATATAACAATGATGAAGCGTGTCATAATAAATGGTACGGTGGGAAGTTGCATGGCAATATATCTCGGAATGGCTATGGAAATGCCATAATAGGTAGGTATGGTGGCTGTTTTGAGGAAGGATATGTGGTGGGTTTATGGTACCCGCAAAAGTTGCGCGGTACTAGAGAAGCTAGAAATGTCGGAAAGGTGAGAGTGCGTATAATCCATGGACTCAACATTAGTCATAAAGAATTCACATACTTATTGCAAAAATCTATTAGTTATCGAAACAAAGTACTACACGCATGCTCCTAGGGGGATAGATTGGTAGGAAAATACCATCGCTCGTCCGCGACCGCCACTCATAAGGAAGACAATCAAAAAATAAATAATGCTCCGACTTCATCACATAACGGTTCACCATAAATGCATGCTGTTGGGGAACGTAGTAATTTCAAAAAAATTCCTACGCACACGCAAGATCATGGTGATGCATAGCAACGAGAGGGGAGAGTATGTCTATGTACCCTCGTAGACCGAAAGTGGAAGCGTTTATCAACGCGGTTGATGTAGTCGTACACCTTCACGATCCATCCCGATGAAGTACCGAACGTACGACACCTCCGCGTTCAGCACACGTTCAGCTCGTTGACGTCCTCGCTTTCTTGATCTAGCAAGAGGGGCGAAGTAGTAGATGAGTTCCGGCAACACAACGGTGTGGTGACCGTGTTGGTGAAGAACAATCTTCGCTGGGCTTCGCCTAAGCACTACGAAAACTATGACGGAGGATAAACTAGAGGGGATGGGGTTGCCGACACACGGCTTGGTGTTTCTTCATGTGTCCTGGGTGCTAGCCCTACCCCTCTATTTATATGTTGAGCCTTGGGGTCGAAACTTGGAGTAAAAGCCTCCACAAAGTCGGTTTCACCCGAAAGGCAAGAGTCCTTCTCGGACTCCAGGGCCAGACGCCAGGGTTCCCGGCGTCTGGACCCAGACGCCAGGGACCCTGGCGTCTGGCCCCTAGACTCTGCAAAACTTCCTTTTGCGCTTTCCAAAAACCTTGTGGGCTTTCCCCTTTGGCCCAAATAAAGTCTTCTCGTACCCAAACATTTCGGGAAACATCTGGAACCCCTTCCGGTGAATTCCGGAACCCTTCCGGAGACCAAACACTATTATCCCATATATCAAACTTTATCTCCGGACCATTCCGGAGTTCCTCGTCATGTCCGTGATCTTATCCGGAACTCTGAACAACATTCGGTTACCAACATACATAACTCATAAATACTATATCGTCAACGAACGTTAAGCGTGCGGACCCTACGGGTTCAAGAACTATGCAGACATGAACGAGACACTTCTCTGGTCAATAACTAATAGCGGAACCTGGATGCCCATATTGGCTGCTACATATTCTACGTAGATCTTTATCAGTGGAACCGCATAACAACATACATTGTTCCCTTTGTCATCGGTATGTTACTTGCCCGAGATTCGATCGTTGGTATCTCAATACCTAGTTCAATATCATAACCGGCAAGTCTCTTTACTCGTTCTGTAATGCATCATCCCGCAACTAACTCATTAGTTACATTGCTTGCAAGGCTTATAGTGATGTGCATTACCGAGAGGGACCAGAGATACCTCTCCGACAAATGGAGTGACACATCCTAATCACGATCTATGCCAACTCAACAAGTACCATTGGAGACACCTATAGAGCACCTTTATAATCACTCTATTTGTGGCATACTAGTGACACTCTATTTGTCTATGTATTCACACATGTATTATGTTTCCGGTTAATACAATTCTAGCATGAATAATAAACATTTATCATGATATAAGGAAATATAAATAACAACTTTATTATTGCCTCTCGGGCATATTTCCTTCAGCCTCCCACTTGCACTAGAGTGAATAATCTAGTTCACATCGTCATGTGATTGAACACCAATAGTTCACATCCATGTGACTAACAACCAAAGGGTTTACTGAAGTCAATAATGTAGTTCACATCGCTATGTGATTAACACCCAAAGAGTGATCATGTTTTGCTTGTGAGAGAAATTTAGTCAACGGGTCTGCAACATTCAGATTCATATGTATTTTGCAAATATCTATGTCTACAATGCTCTGCACGGAGCTACTCTACCTAATTGCTCCCACTTTCAATATGTATATAGATCAAGACTTAGAGTCATCTAGATCGATGTAAAAAGCTTGTATCGACGTAACTCTTTATGATGAACTCTTTCATCACCTCCATAACCGAGAAATATTTCCTTAGTCCTCTAAGGATAATTTTGACCGCTGTCTAGTGATCTACTCCTAGATCACTATTGTACTCCCTTGCTAGAAAAATGCTAAGGTATACAATAGGACTAGTAAACAGCTGTAACATCCCAAATTTTCAATTTGGAATGCTATACATTAGATCATCATTGCATATCATATTTTATTGCATTTTGGCTAGATCCTAGAAATCCTACGCAACTCAAGGAGCCATGGAGAGAGTTGGGGATTTCGTTATTTTCATATTTGGGTTTTCTCAAATTTTCAAAATAGGATCATTTGATTTTATTTATTTTATCTTCAATTATTTCAATTATAAAAATAAGAGAGAGGGAATAAAATGACTTTCCCAAAATAAAGAAATATTGAGGATTTAATAAAAAATCAAATAAGATTTTATTTCGGAGTTTTCTCGCTATTTTATTTGAATTAGGAAAAAATACGCGTTTTCAAAATTGCATTTAGGCACCAAATAAATGTTCATCTTGTCTGGCTTGATTTTAGAAGTCGGGGAAAATTTATTTCGGGATTTTTGGAGTCCATTTAGTTTCTCTTTTATTTGTTTTTCTGCGCGAATTTATTAAGAAAAAAAACAAACAAACCGACCTAACCTGGCCGTGTCCGACTAGGACTCTGGCCCGGCCGGCCCATATAAGCCGGGGAGGCCACCCCGTAGCCCAACCCGAGCCGCCCCAAACCCTAGCGCTGCCACCGGAGCCCCCGTCCGACAACGGAGCCGCCCCGCCACCGCCGTCCCGCCGCCGAGGTTGACCACCGCCGCCGCCGCCGATTTCCTCGAGAAAACCGCCCGGTTTTCGTTCGGGTTTAAAAAAACTGAGATCTATTTTTTTATATAGATTGGTTTTTTTGGTTTAGTTTATTTAGCGAACGCCCGTTCGTTCGTTCGTTTTAATGAATGGTTTTCGTCTTTTAGCCGCAGTTAGCGATGTTGGAAATATGCCCTAGAGGCAATAATAAATTGATTATTATTATATTTCCTTTTTCATGATAATCATTTATTATCCATGCTATAATTGTATTGATAGGAAACTCAGATACATGTGTGGATACATAGACAACACCATGTCCCTAGTAAGCCTCTAGTTGACTAGCTCGTTGATCAATAGATGGTTACGGTTTCCTGACCATGGACATTGGATGTCATTGATAACGGGATCACATCATTAGGAGAATGATGTGATGGACAAGACCCAATCCTAAGCCTAGCATAAGATCATGTAGTTCGTATGCTAAAGCTTTTCTAATGTCAAGTATCATTTCCTTAGACCATGAGATTGTGCAACTCCCGGATACCGTAGGAGTGCTTTGGGTGTACCAAACGTCACAACGTAACTGGGTGACTATAAAGGTGCACTACGGGTATCTCCGAAAGTGTCTGTTGGGTTGGCACGAATCGAGACTGGGATTTGTCACTCCGTGTAAACGGAGAGGTATCTCTGGGCCCACTCGGTAGGACATCATCATAATGTGCACAATGTGATCAAGGAGTTGATCATGGGATGATGTGTTACGGAACGAGTAAAAGAGACTTGAAGGTAACGAGATTGAACAAGGTATCGGGATACCGACGATCGAATCTCGGGCAAGTATCGTACCGCTAGACAAAGGGAATTGTATACGGGATTGATTAAGTCCTTGACATCGTGGTTCATCCGATGAGATCATCGTGGAACATGTGGGAGCCAACATGGGTATCCAGATCCCGCTATTGGTTATTGACCGGAGAGTCATCTCGGTCATGTCTGCATGTCTCCCGAACTCGTAGGGTCTACACACTTAAGGTTCGGTGACGCTAGGGTTATAGAGATATTAGTATGCGGTAACCCGAAAGTTGTTCGGAGTCCCGGATGAGATCCCGGACGTCACGAGGAGTTCCGGAATGGTCCGGAGGTAAATAATTATATATAGGAAGTCCAGTTTCAGCCACCGAGAAGGTTTCGGGGGTCATCGGTATTGTACCGGGACCACCGGAAGGGTCCCGGGGGTCCACCGGGTGGGGTCACCTATCCCGGAGGGCCCCATGGGCTGAAGGGGCATGGGAACCAGCCCCTGGTGGGCTGGTGCGCCCCCTTTGGGCCTCCCCCTCCGCCCAGGGTTGGAAACCCTAGGGGTGGGGGCGCCCCACTTGGCTTGCGGGGCAAGTTTCCCCCCTTGGCCGCCGCCCCCCTTGGAGATGGGATCTCCTAGGGCCGGCGCCCCCCCTAGGGGCCCTATATATAGTGGGGGGAGGGAGGGCAGCCGGACCCTAGCCCCTGGCACCTCCCTCTCCCTCTCGTGACACCTCTTCCTCCCCGCTTGCGCTTGGCGAAGCCCTGCCGGGATCCCTCTAGTTCCACCACCACGCCGTCGTGCTACTGGATCTCCATCAACCTCTCCTTCCCTTTTTGGATCAAGAAGGAGGAGACGTCTCTCCCAACCGTACGTGTGTTAAACGCGGAGGTGCCGTCCGTTCGGCGCTAGGATCATCGGTGATTTGGATCACGACGAGTACGACTCCATCAACCCCGTTCACTTGAACGCTTCCGCTTAGTGATCTACAAGGGTATGTAGATGCACTCCCCTCTCCCTCGTTGCTAGATGACTCCATAGATTGATCTTGGTGATGCGTAGAAAATTTTAAAATTCTGCTACGATCCCCAACCTCAAGTTTATCCATGAGCTCCATCTTGTCAAGTAGAGCTTTCACGGCGCTGAGCTCCTCCTTGAGGAAGACGGCCTGCTTCCACACCCATGTGAGCCTCTTGTACTCCTCGCCGAGCAGCTGGCTGAGCCACCTGCGCCGGGGGGGCACATGGGCTGTAGGGGGTGCGCCTTGGCCTATATGGGCCAAGGGCACCAGCCCCAAGAGGCCCATGCGCCAAGAGAAGAGGGGAAAGGAAGAGTCCTAAAGGGGGAAGGCACCTCCTAGGTGCCTTGGGGAGGATGGACTCCTCCCTTGGCCGCACCTTCCTTGGAGGAAGGGCCAAGGCTGCGCCCCCCCCTCTCCCTTGGCCCTATGTATAGTGGGGGGAAGGGAGGGCAACCATACCTAAGCCCTGGCGCCTCCCTCTCCCTCCCATGACACATCTCCCTCCTCCCGCAGCGCTTGGCGAAGCCCTGTTGGAATCCCGCTACTTCCACCACCACACCGTCGTGTTGTTGGATCTCCATCAACCTCTCCTCCCCCCCCCTTGCTGGATCAAGAAGGAGGAGACGTCGCTGCTCCGTACGTGTGTTGAACGCGGAGGTGTCTTCCGTTCGGCGCTAGGATCATCGGTGATTTGGATCATGACGAGTACGACTCCATCAACCCCATTCTCTTGAATGCTTCCACGCGCGATCTACAAGGGTATGTAGATCCACTCCTCCCTTGTTGCTAGATAACTCCATAGATTGATCTTGGTGACACGTAGGAAAATTTTGAATTATTGCTACGTTCCCCAACAAGCGAACGTTCGTTCGTTAGCCTGTTCGTCCGTTTTTCTTTTTCTCGGATTTTCCGCGGTTATTTCTGATCCCGATTTCTGATCTGTTTTTCGTTTTAGTATAACTTTTCGCTCGTTTATCGGAATCAGGCAATTCAAGCGCCTAGAGTTTCGTCTCGAAACCCTCTTTCCGTTTAACCAACTCAAACAAGTTTTTGCTTCTATAAAATTTGACTTAGGTCCAGATTAGTAAACGAAGCCTGTTTCTTTGAACGTTTGACTTTCGTTGTTTCATTCGATTTGTTTCTTTTTGCAAACCGGAGTTCTTAAGTTGAACTTTCTGGTTAGATCTCTTATTTGAGTTTTACCTATGCATTAGATGAGTGCTTATTGTGTGCTTGTTTGTTTGCGATAGAGTACCTGGAGTGCGCCGCTTGCTACTTCGAATCTCTAGGTTTCACGGATCATCAGCAAGGTAAGTAACACTTTGATCATACCTCTTACTACCCAGTTTTATTGCATTAGATACATCCTCAAACAATTGCATGGTTAGGATCTGAGTTAAATTGTGGGTTTGGGAAGTAGATGAGGTAGTACCTATTCACCTGTTTATTATCAAACCCTGGGAGTTACTTCTACGTTATGCTTATATTGCTATGCTATGGTCGTAGACGTGGTTTGGGTTTGAGTGTATTCATGACAGATGTGAGATTCTTTAATTAATGGTTAACTTAAGGTGGCAACTCTAATACACATCTGGGTGGATTGAGGCACCTGGGTATTCCAGCGATTGCCTGTTTTTCTTTATGGACCGCCACCCAGGCTCAAAGGGATCATGAGATTATTCATACTAGAAACTTCCGTGTGCAACCACAAGCTACTATGGGCTCTAGCATAGTTGATTAAGTCATGCGAACTCTTACAGTGGTAGACTAGCAGATGTAGGGGAAAGTAGGTGTAACGGTCTACCCGATCGTAAGGTGCTAGCGCTTCTAAAAAACTATGTCTCGGTCATCCATTTCTCAAACACCATGTAGTGCGAGAATCCCAACGGAGGAGATCGAGTCTTGTGGGGAAAAGTACGCAAACCTCTGCAGAGTGTATAAACTAATCATGGTTAGCCGTGTCCCCGGTTATGGACAACTTGAGTATCTAGTACTTGGATTATCATGTGAATCTCGTCATGTGACTTTAATTTATTTTGTTGGGTTTTAATGATGATGTTTAATTGGGATTGAGAGGGTGTCTACGCTCTCAATGTTTAACAAACCACCGTGATAGTTAAATAAAATTTATTCCTTTGCAGTAGGGAAAAACTGGCTTTACGCAAAACTGTAAGCATAGAGCTTTCCACCAGCCATATATGCATGTAGTATAGCCTATTCTGTCACTACTCTCTATGTGTTACATTGCCAGCATATTCCATGTGATGACCCGTTTTCGGGCTGCAACGTTCATGTTGCAGGCTTTTCAGACGACGAATAAGGAGCCTTAGGTCATGGTTCTATACTCAGTGATGTCGTTGGAGTTGATGGGATCACTTATCTTCCAAGCCTTCCGCTGTTATCGTTATTAGATGGCCTTAAGCCATATTATTTGGAATAAGTTCTCTTTTGAGACATTCGATGTAATAAGTGTGTGACTGCTACTCTGTTATAAATCCTTCAAGTACTGTGTGTGTCAGCATTACTGATCCAGGGATGACATTGAAGCACAGAGATCAGACTGTTTGAGGTCTGGTCGCTACAAAGATGGTATCAGAGCACACGCTCACTGTAGGACACGACCACTAAGATAAAGACCTAGATCACTACTCTCTTCTCATTTCTGACTCCTCATCTTTTCTACTCTTTTAGGATGGCAGATGCAAGGAACAAGTTCACGCAACCGGATGAAGATACACCCTTTGGACGCCACCTGAAGGAAGTCACTAAGTAGCTGAACATCGGAGTACCAAGCTTCACCGGGACCTACAACGCTACTTTACCCGAGGAGGAGCGCTGGATGATTCAAGTTCAAGTTCCCGGAAGGACGTTCGTGCTAGTCACCAAGCCCATAGAGTTTTCCTTTGATGCACCAACCTGGAGTCTAGGAAAGAGCATGGCAACCCACATTACCATGGGACGTATTGGAGAAGTTTACCGCAATGATCTCAAGGATACTATCTATCAGATTTGTGGGCGCCGAGATGAGCAATGGGATATGATCAGCATCAGGAAGCATAGATCAATCGCAACTTTTATCCAAGAGTTAAATTAGCACATTCGATGTCAGGAGAACCAGATGTGCGCAGGCATGATAGATCTGAAGAAGGCAATGACAAGAATCACGGAGCTGGAGGAAGAACTCAAAGCTACATGCGAAGATTATATGGAGGAAATCGAAGTATTAGTGGAGAAGAATGATGACCTGACTAGGAAGCTAGGAGTTTTCATAGGAGATCCCGCGCCAGGAGGAGAAGATGACGATTCCACTTGCCCGGAGAACTACATCATCATCGACGACACCGACTTGGACCCAGATGACAGCGATGATGACTATGTTGATGAAGCTAGAGCGGATATCATGGAGTCTTCATCGGAGCAGTTTTTCTAGTAGACCACCATAACAGTAGTAGTATTCCACCATATATATAGCATAGTCCAAGCACTTTTATAACGATAGTTCTATACCGATTGTATGCACTTGTTTGAATTGAATTAAGTGATTTTGTTTGCATTTGCCTCATGTGCATATGGGTAGTGTTTTCTCTCTAGACCTCAATCTATTCTATATTCTCATCTTTTCTAAACCCTCAGATGCCTCCGAGACGTGACAATGGATTTGTTTTCCCACCAGAGCTCACTCAGTTGATCCACAGCAGAATGCATTAATGCAGTTGCTAGTCCAGAATTAGAATCAGGGGAACAACAACAACAACAACCCACCACCACCTGTTGATCACTTAACCCATTTCCTTAGACCGAATTCGCCGGTGTTCTCCAGTAGCACCGAGCCGATAGTGGCAGATGATTGGCTCCGCAAGACAAGGAAGGAATTGACCACATCAGGATGCACAGATGCGGAAAAGGTGCGTTTTGCCGCACATCAGCTTGAAGGACCCGCAGCATCATGGTGGGAGAATTTCACAGCCACTTATCCTATCGACACTGTCACATGGGATCAGTTTCAGCAGGCTTTCCATACTGCCCATGTTTCAGCAGGAGCTATGGCCATGAAGAAGCGTGAGTTTCGCAACTTGCGCCAAGGAGGACGGATAGTTGGCCAATATGTGGATGACTTTAGTAAGTTAGCACATTATGCCCCGGATGACGTTGCTACGGATGCAGCTAAGCAGGAGAAATTTCTGGAAGGACTGAATGATGAGTTGAGCATGCAGTTGATGGTAGCAACTTTCAACAACTACCAGGAGTTGGTAGATCGTGCTCTTATGATTGAAGGGGAGCGGCAACAGATTGAGAACCGCAAGAGGAAGTATGGACAAGGGAAATATAATTCATGAGCTTAGCAGAAGCCCCGTTTTACCCCGAAATCGAGAGGACATTTTCAGCATACCCATGGAGGAGGGAGTTCGCATAATCATAATGGCCCCAAGAATGGTAATGGGAATGGGGGAAGAAACAGCCAAAACCGTACCAACCCATCAACCCCAGCCAAGAGAGACCTGAGCCAAGTCACTTGTTATAAGTGTCAGAAGACCGGACATTATGCCAATGAATGTCCTGAAGCCCAGAATGGAAATGGCAATGGAAGCTCAGGGAAGAAACCAAACCCTTTCAATGGGGGACAGGTGAACCACGTTAACGTGGAAGAGGTTGAAGCCCAGCCAGATGCAGTAATAGGTAAGTTTTTGGTTAAGTCATTTACTGCAATCGTTCCTTTTGATACTGGGGCATCGCATTCATACATAACAAGGGGATTTGTGGATAAGTATAAACTGCCCACCAAGGTTCTTAGAACACCTATGTTAGTAAGCTCACCAGGAGCGGAGTATATGGCCAGTAGAGGATGTTTTCAAGTGCCATTGAGTATAGGTAGACATGTGTTTCCCTCGGATTTAATCATTTTGGAATCGTAAGGTTTGGATGTAATTCTGGGTATGGATTGGCTATTGATGTATGGAGGAAACATCGATTGCGCCAGTAAGTCGATTTTGCTTACCACCCCAGAGGGAAGAAGGATCAAGTATGTATCATGGCATGTGCCGAATAGGACTCAAGTAAATTCCTTAACAGGAGTTGTGCAGGAGGAAGTACTGGTGGTAAAGGATTTTCCGGATGTATTTCCAGAAGAGTTGCCAGGCATGCCACCGGATAGAGACATTGAGTTTTTGATTGAGCTTTTGCCAGGCACAGGGCCAATATCTAAGAGACCGTACCGAATGCGTGCAAAGGATTTGGAGGAGAATAAGGAGCAGATTAAGGAGTTACTGGATAAGGGTTATATTCGCCCAAGTTAGTCACCTTGGGGATCACCAGTACTTCTAGTGGAAAAGAAGGATGGATCATTAAGGATGGTTGTTGATTATCGAGGATTGAATGAAGTGACGATCAATAATAAGTACCCACTGCCAATGATTAATTATTTGTTTGACCAATTGCAAGGAGTTAAGGTATTTTCCAAGATTTATTTGCGATCAGGATACCACCAGTTGAAGATTCGAGAGCAGGACATACCTAAGACAGCTTTTACCACAAGGTACGGGCTGTATGAGTATACTGTTATGTCATTTGGTCTGACTAACGCACCTGCCTATTTTATGAACATGATGAACAAAGTGTTTATGGAGTTTTTGGATAAGCTCGTCGTAGTATTCATTGATGATATTCTGGTTTACTCGAAGAATGAAGAAGAACATAAAGAACATTTGCGTTTCGTACTTGCTAAGCTCAGAGAACATCAGTTATATGCCAAATTCAGCAAATGTGAGTTTTGGTTGAAGGAAGTTGGATTCCTCGGACATGTTATATCCAGAGAAGGAATAGCAGTAGATCCCACCAAGGTTGTCACTGTGACAAATTGGGAAGCCCCAACAACAGTTGGAGAGATCCGGAGTTTTCTTGGACTCCCAGGATACTACCGGAGATTCATTGAAAATTTCTCGAAGATTGAAAAACCTATGATGGAGTTGTTGAAGAAGGATACCAAGTTCAAATGGACTAAGGAATGTGAGGCCAGTTTCCAGGAGTTGAAGAAACGTTTGGTTACCTCGCTAGTGTTGATTCTGCCAGATTAGCGCAAGGATTATGAGGTATATTGCGACGCTTCACGTCGAGGACTTGGAGCAGTGCTTATGCAGGAGGGTAGAGTTGTTTCATATGCCTCACAACAGCTTAAGCCCCATGAGTTGAATTATGCTACTCACGACTTGGAGTTAGCAGCCGTAGTGCACGCCTTGAAGACATGGAGACATTTTCTCATCAGAAACCATTGTGAGGTGTACACGGATCACAAGAGTTTGAAGTACATCTTCATGCAGAAGGAGTTGAATCTCAGGCAAAGGACATGGTTGGAGCTCATCAAGGATTATGATATGAGATTGCATTATCATCCCGGAAAGGCTAACGTAGTAGCTGACGCATTGAGCCGCAAGAGCCATGTCAACACACTAATGACCGGAGAGTTACCAAAAGAATTAGCCAAGGATCTTCGTGAGCTATGTTTGGAGATAGTTCTGAGAGGCTATGTAGCAGCATTGGAGATTCAGTCTACTCTGATGGATAAGATCAGAGAAGCTCAGAAGACCGACAAGGAAATTGCCACCATAAAGGAGAAGGTGAGCAAGGGAAAAGTTAAAGGATTTCGTGAGGATGAACACGATACCTTATGGTTTGAGGACCGCGTTTATGTGCCTAATGACCCGGAGATCAGGAAGTTAATTTTGCAAGAGGCCCATGATTCGCCGTACTCGATTCACCCATGAAACACCAAGATGTATTTGGATTTAAAGGACACTTTCTGGTGGACCGGAATGAAGAAGGATATTGCAGCGTACGTAGCATTCTGTGATGTATGTCAGAGAGTGAAGGCAGAGCATCAGAAGCCAGCAGGATTGCTACAGCCATTGCCGATACCCGAATGGAAGTGGGATAAGCTAGGTATGGATTTTATCACGGGATTACCCAGGACCCGTTCAGGCTATGACTCGATATGGGTTATAGTCGATCGCTTGATGAAGGTAGCTCATTTCATCCCAGTAAAGACCACTTACACCAGTGCTAAGTTGGCAAAGATATACATGACAAGGATTATATGTCTGCATGGAGTTCCGAGGAGCATTGTATCATATAGAGGAACCCAGTTTACCTCAAAGTTCTGGAATCAGTTGCACGAAACTTTGGGTACCAGGCTAGAGTTCAGTATAGCTTTTCGTCCGCAGACCGATGGACAGATCGAGAGAGTCAATCAGATTTTGGAGGATATGCTGAGAGCTTGTGCGCTAGATTATGGATCTAGTTGGGATGACAACTTGCCATATGCGGAGTTCTCTTACAACAATAGTTATCAATCTAGTTTGAAGATGGCCCCTTTTGAAGCCTTGTACGGAAGAAGGTGCAGAACACCATTGTCGTGGGATGAAGTTGGAGACCGCCAGTTGTTTGGACCAGATTTGATTAAGGAGTCTGAACAGAAGGTGAAGTTGATTCGCGATAGGCTCAAGGTAGCCCAGTCCAGACAGAAGAGCTATGCAGATTCTAAACGCAAGGAGACAGTTTAAGAAGCCAGAGATAGAGTTTATCTTCGTGTATCTCCACTTCGAGGAGTTAAGCGCTTTGGAGTTAAGGGAAAGTTAGAGCCATGTTTTGTGGGACCATACAAAGTTTTGGAACGCATGGGAGAAGTTGCTTATAAATTGGAACTGCCTGAGGGATTGTCGGGAGTTCAAGACGTGTTCCACGTTTCCTAGTTGAAGAAGTGCCACGCAGAGATGGCGGATATACCACTGACAGATACAGTGCCGCTGGAAGTGATTCAGTTGGATAGTGATTTGATTTATGAGGAGAAACCAGTCAAGATTCTCGAGTATGCCAGCCGAGTCACCCGCAGCAAGGTTATCAAGTTTTGCAAAGTTCAGTGGAGCCACCATACCGAGGATGAAGCCACCTGGGAACGAGAAGAAGATATGCGGAAGGACCACCCTCACCTATTTGCTAGCCAACCCGAATCTCGAGGGCGAGATTCATCTTAAGAGGACTAGGTTTGTAACGTCCCAAATTTTCAATTTGGAATGTTATACATTAGATCATCATTGCATATTATATTTTATTGCATTTTGGCTAGATCCTAGAAATCCTATGCAACTCAAGGACCCATGGAGAGAGTTGGGGATTTCGTTATTTTCATATTTGGGTTTTCTCAAAATTTCAAAATAGGATCATTTGATTTTATTTATTTTATCTTCAATTATTTTAATTATAAAAATAAGAGAGAGGGAATAAAATGACTTTCCCAAAATAAAGAAATATTGAGGATTCAATAAAAAAATCAAATAAGATTTTATTTCGGAGTTTTCTTGCTATTTTATCTGAATTAGGAAAAAAATACGCGTTTTTCAAAATTGCATTTAGGCCCCAAATAAATGTTCATCTTGTCCGGCTTGATTTTAGATGTCGGGGAAAATTTATTTTGGGATTTTCGGAGTCCGTTTAGTTTTTATTTTATTTGTTTTTCTGCGCGAATTTATTAAAAGAACAAACGAATCGACCTAACTGGGCCGTGTCCGACTAGGACTCTGGCCCGACCGACCCATATAAGCCAGGGATGCCACCCCGTAGCCCAGCCCGAGCCGCCCCACCGCCCCAAACCCTAGCGCCGCCACCGACGCCGTCGCCGTCGCCCGACGCCGCCGCCCGTCGTCCCGCGTCGCCCGGAGCCGCTCCGCTGCCGACCCCGTCGCCCACCGGAGCCCCCGCCCGACGCCGGAGCCATCCCGCCGCCGAGGTTGACCACCGCCGCCACCACTAGTTTCCTCGAGAAAACCGCCCGGTTTTTGTTCATTTTTAAAAAAAAACCTAGATCTATTTTTTATATAGATCAGTTTTTTCGGTTTAGTTTATTTAGCGAACGCCTGTTCGTTCGTTCGTTTTAACGAATGGTTTTCGTATTTTAGCCACAGTTAGCGAACGTTCGTTCGTTAGCCTGTTCGTCCGGTTTTTTTCTTGGATTTTCTGTGATTATTTCTGATCGCGATTTCCGATCTGTTTTTCGTTTTAGTATAACTTTTCGATCGTTTATCGGAATCAGGCAATTCAAGCGCCGAGAGTTTCGTCTCAAAACCCTCTTTCCGTTTAACCAACTCAAACAAGTTTTTGCTTCTGTAAAATTTGACTTAGGTCCAGATTAGTAAACGAAGCATGTTTCTTTCACCGTTTGACTTTCGTTATTTCGTTCGATTTGTTTCTTTTTGCAAACCGGAGTTCTTAAGTTGAACTTTCTGGTTAGATCTCTTATTTGAGTTTTACCTATGCATTAGATGAGTGCTTATTATGTGCTTGTTTGTTTGCGATAGAGTACCCGGAGTGCGCCGCTTGGTACTTTGAATCTCTAGGTTTCACGGATCATCAGCAAGGCAAGTAACACTTGATCATACCTCTTACTACCCAGTTTTATTGCATTAGATAAATCCTCAAACAATTGCATGGTTAGGATCTGAGTTAAATTTTGGGTTTGGGAAGTAGATGAGGTAGTACCTATTCACCTGTTTATTATCAAATGCTGGGAGTTACTTCTACATTATGCTTATATTGCTATGCTATGCTCGTAGACGTGGTTTGGGTTTGAGTGTATTCATGACAGATGTGAGATTGTTTAATTAATGGTTAACTTAAGGTGGCAACTCTAATACACATCTGGGTGGATTGAGGCACCTGGGTATTCCAGCGATTGCTTGTTATTCTTTATGGACCGCCACCCAGGCTCGAAGGGATCATGAGATTATTCATACTAGAAACTTCCGTGTGCAGCCACAAGCTGCTATGGGCTCTAGCATAGTTGATTAAGTCGTGCGAACTCTTACAGTGGTAGTCTGGTAGACTAGCAGATGTAGGGGAACGTAGGTGTAACGGTCTACCTGATCGTAAGGTGCTAGCACTTCTGAAAAACTATGTCTCGGTCATCCGTTTCTCAAACACCATGTAGTGCGAGAATCCCAATGGAGGAGATCGAGTCTTGTGGGGAAAAGTGCCCAGACCTCTGCAGAGTGTATAAACTAATCATGGTTAGCCGTGTCCCCGGTTATGGACAACTTGTGTATCTAGTACTTGGATTATCATGTGAATCTCGTCATGTGACTTTTATTAATTTTGTTTGGTTTTAATGATGATGTTTAATTGGGATTGAGAGGGTGTCTACGCTCTCAATGTTTAACAACCACCATGATAGTTAAATAAAATTTATTCCTTTGCAGTAGGGAAAAACTGGGCTTTACGCAAAACTGTAACCATAAAGCTTTCCACCAGCCATATATGCATGTAGTATAGCCTATTCTGTTCACTACTCTCTATGTGTTACATTGCCAGCATATTCCATGTGCTGACCCGTTTTTGGGCTGCAATGTTCATGTTGCAGGCTTTTCAGACGATGAATAAGGAGCCTTAGGTCGTGGTTCTATACTCAGATGCCGTTGGAGTTGATGGGCTCACTTATCTTCCAAGCCTTCCGTTGTTATCGTTATCAGATGGCCTTAAGCCATATTATTTGGAATAAGTTCTCTTTTGAGACATTCAATGTAATAAGTGTGTGATTGCTACTCTGTTATAAATCCTTCAAGTACTGTGCGTGTCAGCATTACTGATCCAGGGATGACACTGAAGCACAGAGATCAGACTGTTTGAGGTCTGGTCGCTACAACAGCATAGCATACTTTATAGAACCTATGTCTGAGGCATAGGGAATGACTTTTCATTCTCTTTCTATTTTCTACCATGTTCGGGTTTTGAGTCTTTACTCAACTTCACACCTTGCAACACAGGCAAGAACTCCTTCTTTGACTGTTCCATTTTGAACTACATCAAAATCTTGTCAAGGTATGTACTCATTGAAAAAACTTATCAAGCGTCTTGATCTATCTCTATAGATCTTGATGCTCAATGTGTAAGCAGCTTCATCAAGGTCTTTCTTTGAAATACTCTTTTCAAACACTCCTTTATGCTTTCCAGAAAATTCTACATTATTTCTGATCAACAATGTGTCATTCACATATACTTATCAGAAATGTTGTAGTGCTCCCACTCACTTTCTTGTGAATACAGGCTTCACCACAGGTCTGTATAAAACCATATGCTTTGATCACTTTATCAAAGCATATATTCCAACTCCGAGATGCTTGCACCAGTCCATAGATGGATCACTGGAGCTTGCTCACTTTGTTAGCACCTTCAGGATCGACACATTCTTCTGGTTGCATCATATACAACTCTTCTTTAAGAAATCCATTAAGGAATATAGTTTTGACATCCATTTGCCAGATTTCATAAAATGCGGCAACTGCTAACATGATTCGGACAGACTTTTAAGCATCAATACGAGTGAGAAAATCTCATCATAGTCAACACCTTGAACTTTTCGAAAACATTTTGCGTCAATTCGAGCTTTGTAGATAGTAACACTACTATCAGCGTCCGTCTTCCTCTTGAAGATCCAATTATTCTTAATGACTCATCGATCATCGGGCAAGTCAATCAAAGTCCATACTTTGTTCTCATACATGATCCCATCTCAGATTTCATGGCCTCAAGCCATTTTGCGGAATTTGGGCTCATTACCGTACCGCTTTGGTGCGGACCATACTCTAGTTTTCCTATGAGGTTCTGTAGTAACTTGATCTGAAGTTTCATGATCATCATCATTAGCTTCCTCACTAATTGGTGTAGAGATCACTAGAACTGATTTCTATGATGAACTACTTTCCAATTCGGGAGAAGGTACAATTATCTCATCAAGTTCTACATTCCTCCCACTCACTTCTTTCGAGAGAAACTTCTTCTCTAGAAAGGATCCACTTTTAGCAACAAAGATCTTGCCTTTGGATCTGTGATAGAAGGTGTACCCAACAGTTTCCTTTGGGTATTCTATGAAGACACATTTCTCCGATTTGGATTCGAGCTTATCAGGTTGAAACTTTTTCACATAAGCATCGCAGCCCCAAACTTTAAAAAACGACAACTTTGGTTTCTTGCCAAACCACAGTTCATATGGCGTCGTCTCAACGGATTTAGATGGTGCCCTATTTAACATGAATGCAACTGTCTCTAATGCATAACCCCAAAACGATAGTGGTAAATCGGTAAGAGACATCATAGATTGCACCATATCTAATAAAGTACGGTTACGATGTTCGGACACACCATTACACTCTGGTGTTCCAGGTGGCGTGAGTTGCGAAACTATTTCGCATTGTTTCAAATGAAGACCAAACTCGTAACTCAAATATTCTCCTCCATGATCAGATCATAGAAACTTTATTTTCTTATTACGATGATTTTCCACTTCACTCTGAAATTCTTAGAACTTTTCAAATGTTTCAGATTCATGTTTCATTAAGTAGATATACCCATATCTGCTCAAATCATCTGTGAAGTTCGGAAAATAACGATACCCGCTGAGAGCCTTAACACTCATCGGACTGCATACATCAGTATGTATTATTTCCAATAAGTCAGTTGCTCGCTCCATTGTTCCGGAGAACGGAGTCTTAGTCATCTTGCCCATGTGGCATGGTTCGCAAGCATCAAGTGATTTAAAAAACCCATCAGCATGGAGTTTCTTCATGCGCTTTACACCAATATGACCTAAACGACAGTGCCACAAATAAGTTGCCCTATCATTATTAATTTTCAATCTTTTGGCTTCAATATTATGAATATGTGTATCACTATGATCGAGATTCAATAAACCATTCATATTGAGTGTATGACCATAGAAGGTTTTATTCATGTAAATAGAACAACAATTATTCTTTGACTTAAATGAATAACCGTATTGCAATAAACATGATCCAATCATATTCATGCTTAACGCAAACACCAAATAACATTTATTTAGGTTCAACACTAATCCCGAAAGTATAGGGAGTGTGCGATGATGATCATATCAATCTTGGAACAACTTCCAACACACATCGTCACTTCACCCTTAACTAGTCTTTGTTTATTCTGCAACTCCTGTTTCGAGTTACTAATCTTTAGCAACTGAACTAGTATCAAATACTGAGGGGTTGCTATAAACACTAGTAAAGTACACATCAATAACATGTATATCAAATATACCTTTGTTCACTTTTCCATCCTTCTTATCCGCCAAATACTCGGGGCAATTCTGCTTCCAGTGACCAGTCCCTTTGCAGTAGAAGCACTTAGTCTCAGGCTTAGGTCTAGACTTGGGCTTCTTCACTTGAGCAGCAACTTGCTTTCCGTTCTTCTTAAAGTTCCCCTTCTTCCCTTTGCCCTTTTTCTTGAAACTAGTGGTCTTGTCAACCATCAATACTTGATGCTTTTCTTGATTTCTACCTTTCGTCGATTTCGGCATCACGAAGAGCTTGGGAATTGTTTCCGTTATCCCTTGCATATTATAGTTCATCACAAAGTTCCAGTAACTTGGTGATAGTGCCTAGAGAACTCTGTCAATCACTATCTTATCTGGAAGATTAACTCCCACTTGATTCAAGTGATTATAATACTCGGACATTCTGAGCACATGCTCACTAGCTGAGCTATTCTCCTCCATCTTGTAGGCAAAGTGTTTGTCAAAGGTCTCATACCTTTCGACATGGGCATGAGTCTGAAATACTTATTTCAACTCTTGGAACATCTCATATGCTCCATGGCGTTTCAAAAAACGTCTTTGAAGCCCCGAGTCTAAGCCATAATGTATGGTGCAATAACTATCAAGTAGTCATCATGTCGAGCTTGCCAAACGTTCATAACGTATGCATTTGCTCCTCAATCAGTCTATCACCTAGCGGTGCATCAAGGACATAATTCTTCTTTGCAGCAATGAGGTTAATCCTTAGATCACGGATCCAATCCGCATCATTGCTACTAACATATTTGAACTTAGTTTTCTCTAGGAACATATCAAAAATAAAGCAGGGGAGCTAAACGCGAGCTATTGATCGATAACATAGAAATGCTAATACTACCAGGACTAAGTTCATGATAAATTAAAGTTCAATTAATCATATTACTTAAGAACTCCCACTTAGATAGACATCCCTCTAGTCATCTAAATGATCACGTGATCCAAATCAACTAAACCATGTCCGATCATCACGTGAGATGGAGTAGTTTTCAATGGTGAACATCACTATGTTGACCATATCTACTATACGATTCACGCTCGACCTTTCGGTCTCAGTGTCAAAACCGGCGGATCTCGGGTAGTGGGTCCCGAACTGTGCGTCTAGGCCGGATGGTAACAGGAGGCAGGGAACACGATGTTTTACCCAGGTTCGGGCCCTCTTGATGGAGGTAAAACCCTACGTCCTGCTTGATTAATATTGATGATATGGGTAGTACAAGAGTAGATATACCACGAGATCAAGGAGGCTAAACCCTAGAAGCTAGCCTATGGTATGATTGTTGTATATGGAGTTGATTGCCTACGGACTACAACCCTCCAGTTTATATAGACACCGGATAGGGTTAGGGTTACATAGAGTCGGTTACAATGGTAGGAGATCTTGAATATCCGCATCGCCAAGCTTGCCTTCCACGCCAAGGAAAGTCCCATCCGGACACGGGACGAAGTCTTCAATCTTGTATCTTCGTAGTCCAGGAGTCCGGCTGAAGGTATAGTCCGGCTACCCGAACACCCCCTAATCCAGGACTCCCTCAGTAGCCCCTGAACCAGGCTTCAATGATGACGAGTCCGGCGCGCAAATTGTCTTCGGCATTGCAAGGCGGGTTCCTCCTCCAAGTTCTTCATAGAAGATTGTAAACACCAAGAGTAGTGTCCGGCTCTGCAAAATAAGCCTCCACATATTGCCATAGAGAGAATGATATTAACACAAATCAAATCTGCTGACGTATTCCGCAGTGCGTCATTACACTACAGCCAAATCCTTTACTCGAATCGTTTTCACTTTTCCGCCTCAGCGTGTTTTGCGAGGTAGTTTCCTTGGTGTGTCTTGTCAAAGCAGAGATCGTGTGCCCCCCTTTTACGGGATTCTCATCAATACAGACGTGGGTAACACAATCGTGCCCGTTAGCATGTTTTCTCAATTAAAGGCGAGTCCCAAACGGTTACGGGGAGGGCTCCTGGTATTCAACCTCTTATAAAGAGACCAGGGCCTTACTCCTTTTCTCCAATCCCAAAACAAGTTCGCCCGTCGCCTCGAGTTCCAACACCCTAGGCTCCAGATTCCGGGCGCCTCAGACCTTCGACAATGTCTGGTTCTGACCTTCAAGGCCGATGGATGCCCTCCTCCGTCACGAAGGAGGACATGCTAACGTTGAGAGAGGTTAAGTTCTTGACCGCCGAAATTTCACACAGGTTGCCTGCTCAAAGGCAGACTATCCCCAGTCCCCAGCCTGGTGAGAGCGTAGTGTTCGTGTCTCACTTCCTTCGGGGGTTAGGCTTCTCGATGGATCCCTTTGTGAGGGGACTGCTGTTTTATCACGGGCTGGAATTCCATGACTTAGCTCCGGAGTCCATCCTCCATATCTCCTCGTTTATCGTTGTATGCGAAGCGTTCCTCCGTGTTACCCCTCACTTCGGATTATGGCTCCGGACTTTCAAAGTGGAGTCGAAGATGATCAAGGGACGGCACGCAGAGTGCGGAGGCGCTGTTATAAGCAAAAATGCTGATGCTCCATGGCCCGAGGGCTCTTTTCAAGAGGAGTTAGGCTTGTGGCAACGAGAGTGGTTTTATATCACCGCTCCTCGGAGCACCAAGTGGGTGGCGCTTCCTGCCTTTCGCTCGGGTCCCCCACCACGGCTAGCGTCATGGGTTAACAGAGGGTTAGATCGGGGTTTGCCCAAAGACGTGCCCTTGTTACAGGGCCGAATTAAGGATCTCTTGGAAGGAGACCTCAGCTTGGTCAAGGTGACGCAGGTCATGCTGATTCGCCGAATATTGCCTGGCAAACGTCGCCCCCTTCGCCTGTGGGAGTTTAATCCAGAGGGACCGCGAGCTCTCCAGAACTTTATGGGCGCAACGCCCGCGGAGATGTATAGACTGTTCTTCGGATCACAAGAGATGTGTCCGGATTTAACCGAGGACGCAGGCCTAAGCTGCAATCGCCCGGATACTCAAGTAAGCAACCTTTTGCCCGGACCTTCTATCCGTATAATTGTCATAAACTTGCCCCTAAAAGAGCCGTCCTTTTAAACAGGAGTGGATAGCGAAGGCAAAGCTGATCAGGTGTCCGGCTCCCCTTCCTGAAACCAGGTCGGATCCCGTGCTGGTCAGGATGCTGGAGATAATGCCTTTGGAGGGGGAGGACAAGGAAGCTATGGCCTCCTCGAAGGAGGCTGCTCTGAAGGGAGGAACCGACAATTCCTCTCCTAAGGGGAAGAAGAGAGCCGCCTCTGACGACCCGGAAACCATGGCCTCGAAGCGGGGGAGAAAATCCTCGTCAGAGGGTCCGACGCCGGGGAGTTCCTCGGCCGGACTACGCCCTCAAGGGGATCAGCCCTCCAGCGAGCCGTAAGTGGAGAAAAGATTTTCCTTTTGAGGGATGAGGGAAATCCTTGATTTATATCTGAGAAGATTAACCAAACCTTTACCTTGTAGCTCGGACCTCAGCCCTTCTCAGCAGAGCTCGTCTTCGGGGGATCTCCTTCCAGAGATGATGGAGAGCAGGACGCCTCCCCCGGCCGTGCCACCTAGCGAGGCGGGCGACCCTGAGGTGTCGTTGCGGAGGGTTTATCCGAATTCGGCAGGGGCGGAAGGTAGCTATGCGGCCCCCCGAGGTTCTCCGCGTCCGGCCTTCGAAAGAGGTCATGGGACGAGCCCGGCACCGTCTGGTGCTCGGCCGGAGGAGCTAAAGATTCTGCTGGGGCAAGCTTCTATCTCAGAGGAGCACCGCGCATTGATGGGCACGGTGATTGAAAGGATTTCATCCGCAGAGAGCGGATTGTATGAGGCCGTCAAAAGTTTACTGACGGGTTTCGAGGTACATTAGATGATGTATACTTTTGTCAGTTGCGCATGAATAAGATGCGCCCTGTGTAGATAGTAGCCCCTGAGACTCTGCGCGTCGTCAAGAAATGACGGCACGCGGAGGATCATAATCCCAAGTCTATGATGTCGCCTTTGAATGTAGGTGGCAGGGTGTCTGGAATCGAGCCGAACTGACGATTTTGCCAAACTAAAGCGGCAACTGGATGTGGCAGATGCCGACATCACGCTTGTCAATAAGCGGCTTGATGAGGCTCAAGGTATGTAATTCCTCGGGCGACATCAGGTAAGAACAGTTTTATGCCTGTGTCTTACGATGTGTGTGCTTGACGCAGATGGTGCGGCCACCGTGGAGAGTCTTAGGGCAGAACTTGCCCGAGCTAAAGAACAAGCCAGCAAAGTGATGCGGCCACCAGGAAAGCCCTTGAAGAGCTAAGAGCCGAACAGGCTGCTCATTGCCGAAGCAAGGAAGAGATGGCCGAGATGGCCAAAAAGTTAAAAAGCGCTAAAGACCGTTGTAGACTTCTTGAAAAAGAAGACCAGGCGAAACAGACGGACTTAGAGAAGGCCGTTGCCAATGCCAAGGACGCGCGCTCTGCGATGAGAGCTGCGAAGGAGGAGCTGCGCCAGGCCAAACAGATTGCGGATGGAAAGCCCTTTATGCTGCGAAGGAAATTTTGCGATCCGAAGTTTGCTCCGTTGGACCAGATGTGGAGTGTGGAGGATACCTATCTGGACTTGGCAGCGAGTGCTGCTGATGCGACCGAACACTTTCGAGATCAGAAAGATCGCGAAGTGGAAAAGCTTTTCTGGTCACAGTTTCACAATCCAGAGCGTCCACTGGCAGTGGATGATCGTTTGGCTCAATGGGCCGAACTGAATAGGTTGTCTGGACTCTCCATGAAGTACGTCATGGGTCACCTGTGGCCGGGGAGATCGGAGCCGAAGAGTTATTTCAGCTTAGTGCAGCAATTCCTTGACGCAGTGCCGCGTATAAATGCAATGAAGAGGTCAGCATGCATAGAGGGCGCTAGGATGGCTCTTGCCCGTGTTAAGACATACTGGGCAGAGATGGAGACCACCGTTGTTGCGTCCCGAGATTCGGACAAAAGCCGAGTACCCTCCGAGCACTATTTTCAGGAAGTTCTTGAAGGTGCTCGTGTAATAGAGACGCAGTGCCCGAAAGATGCTATGTTATGATAGCATATGTAATTATAAAGTAATATTTTGATAAACTGTAGTGGCCTTTTTTATACTTGTGCCTCCAAGTATTGGGAACACCTCCTGTGCGGCCGTTTTAAGATATATATATATATATAATCTGAAAGATGGCAGTCGTTGGATTCAGCCCCCACGCACATAGTGCGGGGGTGCTCGCAGAAGATGCATTTTCACACTTAACCCAACGTCTTGGTCCTATAAAGGAGGTGATAGCGCAGCGGGCCAGGCAACCGGACTATAATGCTTTAACACTTTCACTTAGCCATAGGAGTTTGACAGTGAGACTATTTAGGTAGCCCCTTGGTGGCAACTGCGCTCGTCCGAGTTCGGGCGCGTATGTGCCTGACCAGGAAGTGGCCCTTCGTTAAAGCGGAGGAATCCGATAGATTCCGATAGGTCATCGAGTGGCTGACCAGTCTCACGCTACATCATGACAGTCAGTTTTCGGCTTTCTCTACTGAGGTGCTCGTCCGGCCGAACCGGGGCACAATCGCAGTAGTTCTCCTGGTGCTACCTTAGCCGATAGAGCGGAACGTAAGGTAGCCGAACTCAGGAGCCGGGCAACCCAACATTTGACCAAAGACATGATTCGGAGCTGATGCATATAATGCCAAAACTCGCGACGCCGAACACTCCCTAAGGTGTTCGGTCTTTATGAGTGCGGGCGAAACAACACTCTTTATTAAAAAAGCCCCTAGTGTCCAGGTACGTGCAAAAATTCTGACGTGGCCACATGCCAAGACGCCAGCCTCCTCCTTGGTTATATCAGAAAAAACCAGGGGATGTGTAGCAACAAGAGACAGTAAAAAAGGTTTACGCAGGGTCTTAATCTAAAAAGAATCCTTTAGGACGGGTCCCTACTGCACGTCTGCGCCTGTGTCTCCGTTGTGCCGTATCCTGGACGGGCGCCGCACGACGTTCATCTGTAAAAGAGAGGAACTGAGTTGAAAACAGGTCATGCCGAAAAAGTTTAAAATAAACAAATTATAAAGTAAAATATATAAGATTGAGCTTTATAGTCTCTTATTGTATATGCGTGGAGCCCCTAGTGCGGGGGTATGTGGCCTCTAGGCCTGCATCAATGATGATTTTGCACCGAACTCGTCTATCCGCGTTCGTGGTCTTGAATGACCTATTTCGAAGTTTTTTGGCCGGTGAGGCCATTTTGCTGTGGGGCTGTCAAAGCGGCCGCACAGTCCTCCGCTTGGGGAGGCACACTTTAGGGCTTCCCCTTCAAAGAGATGATGCCTCGTGGACCGGGCATCTTAAGCGTAAGAGATGCATAATGCGGTATTGCGTTAAAGCGAGCGAAAGCTTCGCGTCCCAGTAGTGCTTGATAGCGACTTGAGAACGGGACGATATGGAAGGTCAGCTTTTCGCGGCGGAAGTTATCGGCAGAGCCGAATATGACTTCGAGCCGGAGAAAACCCATACAATGGGTGTCCGGACCAGGTATTACCCCTTGAAAGGAGGTTTTGCTGAGGCGGATTCTTGCTGGGTTTATCCCCATGTGCTGGATTGTATCCTGATATATCAGGTTTAGTCCACTGCCGCCGTCCATAAGGACATTTGAAAACTGGATTCCGCCAATTATTGGGTCGAGTATCAAGGCAGTTCATCCTACATTCTTGATATTTCTAGAATAATCTAGCTGATCGAAGATGATCGGTTTTGACAACCAGTGGCGGGACCCTTTGGGGATGGGCCGTGTGGTGCGTACCTTTACGGGCGCCGCACGTTTTGTTATGTGAAGTGAGTTCACTGTTTTTACTTCTTGTGGGAAGTTCTTTTGTTTCCTGGTGCTCTACTTTTGGGGTTCGTCCTCGTCTTCGCTTGGTGTGTCGAGCCCCTTGTGTTCGGCATTGAGTCTGCCGGATTGTTTGAAAACCCAACAGTCTCTGTGGGTATGGTTAGCAAGCTTCCCAGGAGTACTGTGTATCTGACATATCCTGTCCAAGATTTTATTTAGGTTGGATGGATCGTCCCTGTTATCCTGTGGGGGGCGATTTTGCCTAATTTTGTCGTGAGCCTTTGAATCCGGCATTGACTGCCGTGCTCTTCGGACTTTTGTCCTTAGTCCAGCGACGGTCCTTGTTGCGTCGTGGTTTTCCGTTTCCATCCCTAATTTCGGATGTACTTGGGTCGCTGGGGCTGCACCTTGCCAACCAGCTGTCCTCCCCTGCACAAAAGCGGGTCATGAGGCTTGTTAGTGCGGCCATTGTTCTTGGCTTTTCTTGGCCGAGGTGTCTGGCGAGCCATTCGTCTCAGACGTTATGCCTGAAAGCTGCTAAGGCTTCAGCGTCCGGACAGTCGACTATCTGATTCTTTTTAGTGAGGAATCTATTCCACAACTACCGAGCTGATTCTCCGGGTTGCTGAGTTATGTGACTAAGATCGTCTGCATCCGGAGGGCGGACATAGGTCCCTTGAAAGTTTGCTCGGAAAGCATCCTCGAGCTCTTCCCAGCTTCCAATTGTGTTTTCGGGAAGGCTTTTAAGACAATGCCAGGCTGGCCCTTTAAGCTTAAGGGGTAAATATTTTATGGCGTGGAGATCATCTCCTCTAGCCATGTGTATGTGGAGGATATAATCCTCCATCCAAACTCCAGGGTCTGTTGTTCCATCATATGCCTCTATGTTTACGGGTTTGAATCCCTCTGGAAATTCATAGTCCAGGACCTCATCGGTGAAACATAGGGGGTGTGCGGCGCCCCTGTATTTGGGTGTGCCGGATTCTGATGATGGCTTCATAGCGTTGCTTACGAGAGCTTGCTTTCTTGGCCCATAAATGGACCTGATTGGGCCATGATGTGAATCCTTAAGTGGGTCGCATGCCGATTTAGGTGCGGCGCCGCTTGCTGCTTTATGGGGTCATCTATCCGACCGTGTGGCTTTCTCATTTTTTGAATGCGAGGGCTCTAGGGCCTCTTCGTCGAATTCAGGCAGTAGCTTTCTTTTCGGATAGCTTTTAGTGCGGCGACTGTCGCCGTATTTATCTGCGGTATTGATTACTTTGCTCCATCTAATCCGGAGTGCATCTTCCGCTGTTTTTAGCTTCCGCTTCTGCTTTTTTAGGCTGCATGCAGTTGCAACGAGCCTCTCGTGGAGATTCTTCTGCTCCATAGGTTTATCCAGCGTGAGGTCGTCCGGAATGCCGTTTTCGCCGGAGGAGGGATGTTCGGTTTCTCTATCCGTGTTGCCCTGTTCGGATGGTTGCTCTAAGGCCTGCTCGTCGTCTACCAGCTCGCCCTGCTCTATGGCTGGGGTTTTTTCAAGGCGGGGCTTGGGTCGGCGTTTACGCCGACGCTTTGATTGCTTTTCGGGGGGTCGAACTCCCGTCCCATCCCCTTTTTCCTCGTTGTCGCTTCCTTTAGGGGTATCCACCATGTACACATCGTGAGATGAGGTGGCTGTCCAATGCCCTATGGGCGTTGGTTCATCGGTATCTCCTGCATCGTCATCCATGCTGTCGATATCTCCGGAGTCGAAGTTGAGCACGTCGTTTAAATTGTCGATAGTGGCTACCAAGTGGGTGGTGGGTGGGCTTCGAATTTCCTCATCGTCCGCATCCCACCCTCGCTGACCGTACTCCGGCCAGGGCTCTCCTGATAAAGAGAGAGACTTAAGAGAATTCAGGATGTCGCCAAAAGGCAAATGTTGAAAGATGTCTGCGGCGGTGAACTCCATTATCGGCGCCCAATCGGATTCGATCGGCAGGGGCGCGGGGGGTTCGGAGTTCGGAAAGGAGTCCAGATCCTCGGAGTCACGGATCATGCAGAGTCCGGGGCTCGCGTTCGGCTCGATCGCCTTTGAGATCGAAGCCCTCGAGGTGACGTCCAATCGCTCATCCTCGATTGGCGCAATAGGCTCCGAGTTAGGGGTCGGAACCGATGCGTGTGCGGCCTCCAAGACACTGTCCGGAGGCAGAGCTAGATCATGCCCCTCGAGATAGTGCGGAGCACTTGGCCGTGGCTCGAACCCGTCGAAGATCAAGTCTCCGCGGATGTCAGCCGTGTAGTTTAAGCTTCCAAACCTGACTTGATGGCCAGGGGCGTAGCTTTCGATCTGCTCCAGGTGGCCGAGCAAATTGGCCCGCAGAGCGAAGCCGCCGAAGACGAAGATCTGTCCAGGGAGAAAAGTCTCACCCTGGACCATATCGTTGTTGATGATCGGAGGAGCCATCGGGCCTAAAGGCAACGACACAGAGGAGCTCTCAATGAAAAGCACCAATGTCGGTGTCAAAACCGGCGGATCTCGGGTAGTGGGTCCCGAACTGTGCGTCTAGGCCAGATGGTAACAGGAGGCAGGGAACACCATGTTTTACCCAGGTTCGGGCCCTCTTGATGGAGGTAAAACCCTACGTCCTGCTTGATTAATATTGATGATATGGGTAGTACAAGAGTAGATCTACCACGAGATCAAGGAGGCTAAACCCTAGAAGCTAGCCTTTGGTATGATTGTTGTATATGGAGTTGATTGCCTACGGACTACAACCCTCCGGTTTATATAGACACCGGATAGGGTTAGGGTTACATAGAGTCGGTTACAATGGTAGGAGATCTTGAATATCCGCATCGCCAAGCTTGCCTTCCACGCCAAGGAAAGTCCCATCCGGACACGGGACGAAGTCTTCAATCTTGTATCTTCATAGTCCAGGAGTCCGGCTGAAGGTATAGTCCGGCTACCCGAACACCCCCTAATCCAGGACTCCCTCAACTATGTTGACCATATCTACTATACGATTCACGCTCGACCTTTCGATCTCAGTGTTCCGAGGCCATATCTGCATATGCTAGGCTCGTCAAGTTTAACCCGAGTATTTTGTGTGTGCAAAAATGTCTTACACCCGTTGTAGATGAACATTGAGCTTATCACACCCGATCATCACGTGGTGTCTCGGCACGACAAACTTTGGCAACGGTGCATACTCAGTGAGAACACTTTTACCTTGAAATTTAGTGAGAGATCATCTTATAATGCTACCATCAAACAAAGCAAAATAAGATGCATAAAGGATAAACATCACATGCAATCAATATAAGTGATATGATATGGTCATCATCATCTTGTGCCTTTGATCTCCATCTCCAAAGCACCGTCATGATCACCATCGTCACCGGCACGACACCTTGATCTCCATTGTAGCATCGTTGTCGTCTCGCCAACTATTGCTTCTACGACTATCGCTACTGCTTA
Organism: Triticum urartu; assembly: GCF_003073215.2. NCBI lineage: Eukaryota > Viridiplantae > Streptophyta > Magnoliopsida > Poales > Poaceae > Triticum > Triticum urartu. Next base: position 62,885,508 of record NC_053025.1, on the reverse strand, counting down.
GTGATAAAGTAAAGCAATTATAGGGCAATTGCATTGCATACAATAAAGCGATAACCATATGGCTCCTGCCAGTTGCTGATAACTCCGTTACAAAACATGATCATCTCATACAATAAATATAGCATCATGTCTTGACCATATCACATCACAACATGCCCTGCAAAAACAAGTTAGATGTCCTCTACTTTGTTGTTGCAAGTTTTACGTGGCTTCTACGGGCTGAGCAAGAACCGTTCTTACCTACGCATCAAAACCACAACGATAGTTCGTCAAGTTAGTGTTGTTTTAACCTTCTCAAGGACCGGGCGTAGCCACACTCGGTTCAACTAAAGTTGGAGAAACTGACACCCGCCAGCCACCTGTGTGCAAAGCACGTCGGTAGAACCAGTCTCGCGTAATCGTATGCGTAATGTCGGTCCAGGCCGCTTCATCCAACAATACCGCCGAACCAAAGTATGACATGCTGGTAAGCAGTATGACTTGTATCGCCCACAACTCACTTGTGTTCTACTCGTGCATATAACATCTACGCATAAACCTGGCTCGGATGCCACTGTTGGGGAACGTAGTAATTTCAAAAAAATTCCTACGCACACGCAATATCATGGTGATGCATAGCAACGAGAGGGGAGAGTATGTATATGTACCCTCGTAGACCGAAAGCGGAAGCGTTTATCAATGCGGTTGATGTAGTCGTACACCTTCACGATCCGTCCCGATCAAGTACCGAACGTACGGCACCTCCTCCTTCAGCACACGTTCAGCTCAATGACATCCTTGCCTTCTCGATCCAGCAAGAGGGGCGAAGTAGTAGATGAGTTTCGGCAACACGACGGCGTGGTGACGGTGTTGGTGAAGAACAATCTTCGCAGGGCTTCGCCTAAGCACTACGAAAACTATGACGGAGGATAAACTAGAGGGGACGAGGTTGCCGGCACACGGCTTGGTGTTTCTTGATGTGTCTTGGGTGCTAGCCCTACCCCTCTATTTATATGTTGAGCCTTGGGGTTGAAACATGAAGTAAAAGTCTCCACAAAGTCGGTTTCACCGGAAAGGCAAGAGTCCTTCTCGGACTCTAGGGCCAGACGCCAGGGTTCCCGGCGTCTGGACCCAAACGCTAGGGACCCTAGCGTCTGGCCCCTGGACTCCGCTAAACTTCCTTTTGTGCTTTCCAAAAACCTTGTGGGCTTTCCCCTTTGGCCCAAATAAAAGTGTTCTCGTACCCAAACATTTTGGGAAACATCCGGAACCCCTTCCGGTGAATTCCGGAACCCTTCTGGAGACCAAACACTATTATCCCATACATCAAACTTTATCTCTGGACCATTCGGGAGTTCCTCGTCATGTCCGTAATCTTATCCGGAACTTCGAACAACATTCGGTTACCAACATACATAACTCACAAATACTATATCGTCAACGAACGTTAAGCATGTGGACCCTATGGGTTCGAGAACTATGTAGACATGACAGAGACACTTCTCTGGTCAATAACCAATAGCGGAACCTGGATGCCCACATTGGCTCCTACATATTCTACGAAGATCTTTATCGGTGGAACTGCATAACAACATATGTTGTTCCCTTTGTCATCGGTATGTTACTTTCCCGAGATTCGACCGTTGGTATCTCAATACCTAGTTCAATCTCGTTACCGGCAAGTCTCTTTAATCGTTCCGTAATGCATCATCCCGCAACTAACTCATTAGTTACATTGCTTGCAAGGCTTATAGTGATGTGCATTACCGAGAGGGACCAGAGATACCTCTCCGACAATCGGAGTGACAAATCCTAATCTCGATCTATGCCAACTCAACAAGTACCATTAGAGACACCTGTAGAGCACCTTTATAATCACGCAGTTACGTTGTGACGTTTGATAGCACACAAAGTGTTCCTCCAGTAATAGGGTGTTGCATAATCTCATAGTCATAGGAACATGTATAAGTCATGAAGAAAGCAATAGCAGTAAACTAAAACGATCAAGTGCTAAGCTAACGGAATGGGTCAAGTCAATCACATCATTCTCCTAATGATGTGATCTCGTTTATCAAATGACAACTCATGTCTATGGTTAGGAAATATAACCATCTTTGATCAACGAGCTAGTAAAGTAGAGGCATACTAGTGACACTCTTTTTGTCTATGTATTCACACATGTATTATGTTTCCGGTTAATACAATTCTAGCATGAATAATAAACATTTATCATGATATAAGGAAATATAAATAACAACTTTATTATTGCCTCTAGGGCATATTTCCTTCCCATGCTACGGGAATCACAAGCTTTAATGCAAGTATCTCTCAAATTCACAACTACTCAACTAGCATGACTCTAATATCACCATCTTCATATCTCAAAACAATCATAAAGAATCGAACTTCTCATAGTATTCAATGCACTTTATATGAAAGTTTTTATTATATCCCTCTTGGATGCCTATCATATTAGGACTAAATTTATAACCAAAGCAAATTACCATGCTGTCTAAGACTCTCAAAATAATATAAGTGAAGCATGAGAGTTCATCAATTTCTTTAAAATAGAACCATCGCCGTGCTCTGAAAAGATATAAGTGAGGCACTAGATCAAATGACAAACTACTTCGAAAGATATAAGTGAAGATCAACGAGTAGCTGAATAATTATGCAACTATGTGAAGACTCTCTAACATTTAATAATTTCAGATCTTGGAATATTATTCAAACATCAAGCAAAACAAAATAAAATAAAATGACACTCCAAGCAAAACACATATCATGTGGTGAATAAAAATATAGCTCCAAGTAAAGTTACCGATGAACGAAGATGAAAGAGGGGATGCCATCCGGGGCATCCCCAAGCTTAGGCTCTTGGTTGTCCTTGAATATTACCTTGGGGTGCCTTGGGCATCCCCAAGATTAGGCTCTTTCCACTCCTTATTCCATAGTCCATCGAATCTTTACCCAATAACTTGAAAACTTCACAACACAAAACTCAACAAAAAACTCGTAAGCTCCGTTAGTATAAGAAAGCAAATGACCACTTAGGTACTGTCAAGACAAGATTCATAATTTCTCTCAAATGATGCCTACTGTACCATATCATTTCTACAATTTATATTAAGCAATATAGGCCATAGAAACTAGAAAACAAGCAAACTATGCATCGAAAACATAATCTGGCAAAAACAGAACAGTCTGTAGTAATCTGTAACTCTCGAATACTTCTGTAACTCCAAAAATCCCTAGAAATTAGTAAGTACTAGACAATTTGTATATTGATCTACTTCAGTTGGAATTGGTATTTTATCACTCTCTGGTAAAAAATGAAAATTATTTTCGTGAGCGCATACTTTCTGTTTTTATTAGCAAGATCAAACAATAATCACCCAAGAAGATCCTAAAGGATTTACTTGGCACAAACACTAATTAAAACAGAAAAAACACAATCTTAACAAAATCTTGATGAATTATTTATTACTAAACAGGAGCAACAAACAAAGAACAAAAATAAAATTGGGTTGCCTCCCAACAAGCGCTATCATTTAACTCCCCTAGCTAGGCATGATGATTTCAATGATGCTCACATAAACGATAAGAATTGAAACATAAAGAGAGCATCATGAAGAATATGACTAACACATTTAAGCCTAACCCACTTCCTATTCATAGGGATTTTGTGAGCAAACAACTTGTGGGAACAAGAATCAACTTGCATAGGAAGGTAAAACAAGCAAATCTTCAAGATTTTCAACACATAGAGAGGAAACTTGATATTATTGCAATTCCTACAAGCATATGTTCCTCCCTCATAATAATTACATGTAGGATCATAAGAAATTCAACAATATAGCTATCACAAAACATATTCTTAACATGATCCACATATATGCAAAGTTGACACTTCCAAAATAGTGGGATTAATATTAACTAAAGTCTTGACCTCTCCAAACCCAATTTCATAATTATCACAATAAGATTCAACACCATCCGAAATAGTGGGATCGTTACTTACTAAAGTTGACACTCTTCCAAACCCACTTTCATTAATATAATCATCATAAATAGGAGGCATGCTATCATCAAAATAAATTTGCTCATCAAAACTTCGGGGACAAAAAATATCATCTTCATCAAACATAGCATCCCCAAGCTTGTGGCTTTGCATATCATTATTATCATGGATATTCAAAGAATTCATACTAACAACATTGCAATCATGCTCATAATCCAAAGATTTAGTGCCAAACATGTTAATACATTGTTCTTCTAACACTTTGGCACAATTGACGGAATCTTTATTTTCACGAAAGACATTAAAAAGATGAAGCATATGAGGCAACCTTAATTCCATTTTTTGTAGTTTTCTTTTATAGACTAAACTAGTGATAAAACAAGAAACTAAAAGATTCGATTGCAAGATCTAAAGATATACCTTCAAGTGCTAACCTCCCCGGCAACGGCGCCATAAAAGAGCTTGATGTATACTACACAACCTTCTTCTTGTAGACGTTGTTGGGCCTCCAAGTGCAGAAGTTTGTAGGACAGTAGCAAATTTCCCTCAAGTGGATGGCCTAAGGTTTATCAATCTGTGGGAGGCATAGGATGAAGATGGTCTCCCTCAAACAACCCTGCAACCAAATAACAAAGAGTCTCTTGTGTCCCCAACACACCCAATACAATGGTAAATTGTATAGGTGCACTAGTTCGGCGAAGAAATGGTGATACAAGTGCAATATGGATGGTAGATATAGGTTTTTGTAATCTGAAAATAGAAAAACACCAAGGTAACCAATGATAAAAGTGAGCGTAAACGGTATTGCAATGCTAGGAAACAAGGCCTAGGGTTCATACTTTCACTAGTGCAAGTTCTCTCAACAATAATAACATAATTGGATCATATAACTATCCCTCAACATGCAACAAAGAGTCACTCCAAAGTCACTAATAGCGGAGAACAAATGAAGAGATTATGGTAGGGTACGAAACCACCTCAAAGTTATCCTTTCTGATCGATCTATTCAAGTGTCCATAGTAAAATAACATGAAGCTATTCTTTCCGTTCAATGTATCATAGAGTTCATACTAGAATAACACCTTAAGACACAAATCAACCAAAACCCTAATGTCACCTAGATACTCCAATGTCACCTCAAGTATCCGTGGGTATGATTATACGATATGCATCACACAATCTCAGATTCATCTATTCAACCAACACAAAGAACTTCAAAGAGTGCCCCAAAGTTTATACCGGAGAGTCAAGACGAAAACGTGTGCCAACCCCTATGCATAAGTTCACGAGGTCACGGAACTCGCAAGTTGATCACCAAAAGATACATCAAGTGGATCACGTGAATATCCCATTGTCACCACAGATAAGCACATGCAAGACATACGTCAAGTGTTCTCAAATCCTTAAAGACACAATCCGATAAGATAACTACAAAGGGAAAACCCAATGCATTGCAAGAGAGTGGAGGGGGAGAAACACCATAAGATACAACTATAATAGCAAAGCTCGCGATACATCAAGATCGTGCGAGTCAAGAACACGAGAGAGAGAGAGAGAGAGAGAGATCAAACACATAGCTACTGGTACATACCCTTAGCTCCGAGGGTGAACTACTCCCTCCTTGTCATGGAGAGCGTCTGGATGATGAACAAGGCCACCGGAGAGGGATCCCCCTCTGGCAGGGTGCCGGAATGGGCCTAGATTAGTTTTTTGTGGCTACAGAGGCTTGCGACGGCGGAACTCCCGATCTAGGTTATTTTCTGGAGGTTTCTGTATTTATAGGAATTTTTGGCGCCGGGAACAAGTCAGGGGGGTCCCTGAGTCGTCCACGAGATAGGGCGGCGCGCCCGGGTGGGTAGGGCGCGCCCCCACCCTCGTGGACGGCCTGGGACTCTTCTGGCCCAACTCTTTTACTCCGGGGGCTTCTTTTGGTCCATAAAAAATCATCAAAAATTGGCACGTCAATTGGACTCCGTTTGGTATTCCTTTTCCGTAAAACTCAAAAACAAGGAAAAAACAGAAACTGACACTAGGCTCTAGGTTAATAGGTTAGTCCCAAAAATCATGTAAAATACCATATAAATGCATATAAAACATCCTAGATGGATAATATAATAGCATGGAACAATACAAAATTATAGATACGTTGGAGACGTATCAGAGGCAAGGGCCTGCTGCAGATGAGCTTCGTCGAGAGGAGGCAAACAGGGTCGCGGCGACGGGAGGCTGCAGGAGACAGTGAGGATGGTGAGGTGGCTCGGGGCAGCGAAGGCAGAGGCGTGCGAGGTGGCGGCTGGTCTCGGGAGGAGGTCGCCTCCTTCAGTCGACGAGGAGAGCGAGGAGGCTCATGCGCAAGGCTGCAGGCGTGGTGGTTGGTAGGCACGGAAGGCAAGGAAGATCAGGGGCGGCTGGCCGATGGATGGATGCATCAGGAGTGGAGGGGAGATCCTGAGGGGGATTCGGTGGAGTGGTGGCGGCGACGAGTGGATGTGACAATGTCCCTAGATTTTAGGGTTTGTGCAAAAAATAGGCTAGTGGTTGATCTATATATAGTGATACGTCTCCAACGTATCTATAATTTTTGATTGTTCCATGCTATTATATTATCTGTTTTGGATGTTTAATGGGCTTTTATATGCTCTTTTATATTATTTTTGGGACTAACATATTAACCAGAGGCCCAGTGCCAGTTTTTATTTTTTTGCCTATTTCAGTGTTTCATAGAAAAGGAATATCAAACGGAATCCAAACGGAACGAAACCTTCGCGAGGATCTTTCTTGGAACAAACGCAAACCAGGAGACTTGGAGTAGAAGTCTGGAACTCCGTGAAGCTTCCACGAGGCAGGGGGCGCGCCCCCACCCTCGTGGGCCCCACGAAGCTCCACCGACGTACTTCTTTCACCTATATATACTCTTATGCCCTAAAAACATAAGGGGGAGTCACGAAACCACTTTTTCACCGCCGCAACCTTCTGTACCCGTGAGATCCCATCTGGGGCCTTTCCCGGCGATCTGCCGAAGGGGGATTCGATCACGGATGGCTTCTACATCAACACCATAGCCTCTCCGATGATGTGTGACTAGTTTACCACAGACCTTCGGGTCCATAGTTATTAGCTAGATGGCTTCTTCTCTCTCTTTTGTTCTCAATACAAAGTTCTCCTCGATGTTCTTGGAGATCTATTCGATGTAATACTTTTTGCGGTGTGTTTGTCAAGATCCGATGAATTGTGGATTTATGTTCAAGTTTATCTATGAACAATATTTGGTTCTTCTCTGAATTCTTATATGCATGATTTGTTATCTTTGCAAGTCTCTTCGATTATTGGTTTAGTTTGGCCTTCTAGATTGATCTTTCTTGCAATGGGAGAAGTGCTTAGCTTTGGGTTCAATCTTGTGGTGTCCTTTCCCAGTGACAGTAGGGGCAGCAAGGCACATATTGTATCGTTGCCATCAAGGATAAAAAGATGCGGTTTATATCATATTGCTTGAGTTTATCCCTCTACATCATGTCATCTTGCCTAAAGCATTACTCTGTTCTTAAGAACTTCATACTCTAGATGCATGCTGGATAGCGGTCGATGTGTGGAGTAATAGTAGTAGATGCAGAATCATTTCGGTCTACTTAACACGGATGTGATGCCTATGTTCATAATCATTGCCTAGCTATTCTCATAATTATTCGCTCTTCTATCAATTGCTCGGCAGTAATTTGTTCACCCACCATCATACTTCTATCATGAGAGAAGCCACTAGTGAAACCTATGGCCCCCGGGTCTCTTTCTTATTATATTGCATATCTTTTTATTATCGCATCTCGTTTACTATTTTGCAATCTTTACTTTCCAATCTATACCACAAAAATATGAAAAATATTTATCTTACTATCTTTATCAGATCTCACTTTCGCAAGTGACCGTGAAGGGATTGACAACCCCTTTACCGCGTTGGTTGCAAGGTTCTTGATTGTTTGTGCAGGTACTAGGTGACTTGCGTGTTATCTCCTACTGGATTGATACCTTGGTTCTCAAAAACTAAGGGAAATACTTACGCTACTTTGCTGCATCACCCTTTCCTCTTCAAGGGAAAACCAACGCATGCTCAAGAGGTAGCAAGAAGGATTTCTGGCACCGTTGCCGGGGAGATCTACGCTCAAGTCAAGACATACGAAGTAACCATCATAAACTCTTCTCCCTCGCATTACATTATTTGCCATTTGCCTCTCGTTTTCCTCTCCCCCACTTCACCTTTGCCGTTTTATTCACCCCTTTTCCATTTGTCTCTTTTTGCTTACTTCTTGTGTGATTGTGTGTTGGATTGACTGTTTGTCACGATGGCTCAAGATAATTCTAAATTATGTGACTTTTCCAATACCAACAACAATGATTTTATTAGCACTCCGATTGCTCCTATGACCGATGATGAATCTTGTGAAATTAATGCTGCTTTATTGAATCTTGTCATGGAAGATCAATTTTCTAGCCTTCCTAGTGAAGATGCCGCTACGCATCTAAACAACTTTGTTGATTTATGTGATACGCAAAAGAAGAAAGATGTGGATAATGATATTGTTAAATTGAAGCTATTTCCGTTTTCTCTTAGAGATTGTGCTAAAACTTGGTTCTCTTCTTTGCCTAAAAATAGTATTGATTCATGGAATAAGTGCAAAGATGCTTTTCTCTCTAAGTATTTTCCTCCCACTAAGATCATCTCTCTTAGAAACGATATTATGAATTTTAAGCAACTTGATCATCAGCATGTTGCACAAGCTTGGGAGAGGATGAAATTAATGATACGTAATTGCCCTACTCATGGTTTGAATTGTGGATGATTATACAAATTTTTTATGCCGGATTGAATTTTGCTTCTAGAAATCTTTTAGATTCGGCCGCAGGAGGCACTTTTATGGAAATCACTTTAGGAGAAGTCACTAAACTCGTAGATAATATTATGGTTAATTATTCTCAATGGCACACTGAAAGATCCACTAGTAAAAAAGTTCATGCGATTGAAGAGATCAATGTTTTGAGTGGAAAGATGGATGAATTTATGAAATTGTTTGCTAATAAGAGTGTTTCTTCTGATCCTAATGATATGCCTTTGTCCACTTTGATTGAGAATAATAATGAATCTATGGATGTGAATTTTGTTGGTAGGAACAATTTTGGTAACAACGTGTATAAAGGAAATTTTAATTCTAGGCCATTTCCTAATAATTCCTCTAATAATTATGGTAATTACTACAACAACTCTTATGGAAGTTTTAATAAGATGCCCTCTGATTTTGAGACTAGTGTTAAAGAATTTATGAGTTTGCAAAATAATTTCAATGCTTTGATTGAAGAAAAATTGTAAGATTGATGAGTTGGCTAGGAACGTGGATATAATTTCTCTTGATGTTCATTCTTTGAAACTTAGATCTATTCCACCTAAGCATGACATCAATGAGTCTCTCAAATCCATGAGAATTTCCATTGATGAGTGCAAGGAAAGAACCGCTAGGATGCGTGCTAAAAAAGATTGCTTTGTGAAAGCATGTTCTTCTAGTTTTCATGATAATAATGATGAAGAACTAAAAGTGATTGATGTGTCTCCTATTAAATCTTTGTTTTCCAATATGAATTTTGATAAAGATGGGACTGGAGATGAGTCAACTTTAGTTAAAAGGCGTCCCAATGATTCAGAGTTTTTAGATCTTGATGCTAAAATTAATAAAAGTGGGATTGAAGAGGTCAAAACTTTACATAGCAATGAACCCACTATTTTGGATTTCAAGGAATTTAATTATGATAATTTCTCTTTGATAGATTGTATTTCCTTGTTGCAATCCGTGTTACATTCTCCTCATGCTTATGATCAAAATAAAGCTTTTAATAAACATATCGTTGATGCTTTAATGCAATCTCATGAAGACAAGCTTGAACTAGAAGTTTCTATTCCTAGAAAACTTTATGATGAGTGGGTACCTACTATCAAGATTAAGATTAAAGATTGTGAATGCTATGCTTTGTGTGATTTGGGTGCTAGTGTTTCCATGATTCCAAAAACTTTGTGTGATGTGTTAGGTTTCCGTGAATTTGATGATTGTTCTTTAAATTTGCACCTTGCGGATTCCACCATTAAGAAACATATGGGAAGGATTAATGATGTTCTTATTGTTGCAAATAGGAATTATGTTCCTGTAGATTTCATCGTTCTTGATATAGATTGCAATCCTACATGTCCTATTATTCTTGGTAGACCTTTCCTTAGAATGATTGGTGCAATTATTGACATAAAAGAAGGAATTATTAGATTTCAATTTCTGTTAAGGAAAGGCATGGAACACTTTCCTAGAAATAAAATTAAGTTGCCTTATGAATCAATTATGACAGCCACTTATGGATTGCATACCAAAGATGACAATACCTAGATCTATTCTTACTTTTATGCCTAGTTAGGGGCGTTAAACGACAACGCTTGTTGGGAGGCAACCCAATTTTATTTTTGTTCTTTACTTTTTGTTCCTGTTTAGTAATAAATATTTTATGTAGGCTCTGTTATGCTTGTGTCTTTTATGTTTTCATTAGTGTTTGTGCCAAGTAAAGCCTTTAGGATCTTCTTGGGTGATTGTTGTTTGATCTTGCTGAAAAAACAGAAAGTATGCGCTCGCGAGAATAATTTTCATTTTTTACCAAAGAGCGATAAAATACCAATTCCAACGGCAGTAGATCAATATACAAATTATTAAGATCTTCCTAATATTTCAGAATTTTTGGAGTTACAGAAGTATTCGAAACCTCCAGATTGCTACAGACAGTTTTGTTTTGACAGATTCTGTTTTTCGTGTGTTGTTTGCTTATTTTGATGAATCTATGGCTAGTATCGGGGGTATGAACCATAGTGAAGTTGGAATACAGTAGGTTTAATACCAATAAAAATAAAGAATGAGTTAATTACAGTATATTAAAGTGGTGGTTTGTTTTCTTATACTAAAGGAGCTCATGAAATTTTCTGTTGAGTTTTGTGTTGTGAAGTTTTCAAGTTTTTGGGTAAAGATTTGATGGATTTTGGAACAAGGAGTGGCAAGAGCCTAAGCTTAGGGATGCCCATGTCACCCCAAGGTAAAATTCAAGGACAACCAAAAGCTTAAGCTTCCGGGGCATCCCCTCTTTCGTCTTCGTCTATCGGTAACTTTACTTGAGGCTATATTTTTATTCACCACATGATATGTATTTTGCTTGGAGCGTCTTGTATGATTTGAGTCTTTGCTTTTTAGTTTACCACATTCATCCTTGCTGTACACACCTTTTGGGAGAGACACACATGAATCGGAATTTATTAGAATACTCTATGTGCTTCACTTATATCTTTTGAGCTAGATAATTTTGCTCTAGTGCTTCACTTATATCTTTTTAGAGCACAGTGGTGGTTTTATTTTATAGAAATGATTGATCTCTCATGATTCACTTATATTATTTTGAGAGTCTTTTATAACATCATGGTAATTTGCTTTGGTTATGAAATTAGTCCTAATATGATGGGCATTCAAGATGGGTATAATAAAAAAAATCATATAGAGTGCATTGAATAGTTTGATACTTGATAATTGTTTTGAGATATAAAGATGGTAATATTAGAGTCGTGCTAGTTGAGTAATTGTAAAATTGAGAAATACTTGTGTTGAGGTTTGCAAGTCCCGTAGCATGCACGTATGGTAACCATTGTGTGACAAATTTGAAGCATGAGGTGTTCTTTGAGTGCCTTCCTTATGAGTGGCGTTCGGGGACGAGCGATGGTCTTTTCCTACCAATCTATCCCTCTAGGAGCATGCGCGTAGTGCTTAGTTTTGATGACTTGTATATTTTTGCAATAAGTATGTGAGTTCTTTATGACTATTGTTGAGTTCATGGATTATACGCACTCTCACCCTTCTACCATTGCTAGTCTCTCTTGTACCGCGCAACTTTCGCCGGTACCATAAACCCATCATTTAACTTCCTCAAAACAGCCACCATACCCACCTATTATGGCATTTCCATAGCCATTCCGAGATATATTGCCATGCAACTTTCCATCGTTCCGTTTATTATGACACGCTTCATCATAGTCATATTGCTTTGCATGATCATGTAGTTGACATCGTATTTGTGGCATGGACACCATTCATAATTTTTTATACATGTCACTATTGATTCATTGCACATCCCGGTACACCGCTGGAGGCCCAGTGCCAGTTTCCTTTTTTTTTGCCTATTTCAGTGTTTCGTAGAAAAGGAATATCAAACAGAACAAAACCTTCATGAGGATCTTTCTTGGAACAAACGCAAATAGGAGACTTGGAGTAGAAGTCTGGAACTCTATGAAGCTT